>NC_057829.1:11265000-11315000 GCF_910594005.1 Cervus elaphus
GTGGCGTCCCCAAGACGTCTTGGCAGCCGAGGTCTCAAAGGTCCCCTTCGGCTTGGCTTCCTAAGGCAAGACCCAGCCCCCGCCCAAAGGCCAGAGGGTGAGTGTGTGAGAGTGTGTGTGCGAGTGTGTCAGGGGGCAAGGGTGTGGGCGGGCCGACTGGGGTCCAGGGGGATACCCAGAATGGAGGGCCGAGGGTGTGGAGGCCGTGGGTTGGGAAGCCTGTGTGGTTCTCTTGCTGTTTCTCTCTCCCTCTTTCTCCATCTCCCTTACCTGTGGTTTCTGGCTCCTGACCTGTCTCGGCGGCAGGGTGGGTGTGTGGGTGTGTGTGTGGGGTGTGTGTGTGTGTGTGTGTGTGTGTGTGTGTGTGTGTGTGTGTGTGAGCCCGCGGGAGAGCACGCGCAGTCGCGTGCGAGGATGGCACTAGGGTTGCGGGGGGGGCGGGGGCGTGGGGCAGCCGCCCCCCCCCCCCCCCCCAGGATTACCTGAGGCTTGCCTAGGGAGCCCCAGACGGAGACTGGAAGGTCATCTGGTTTTTTGGAAGCCGAAAGCGGAGGGGCTCTCGGGCCGCACGGAGGCAGCCCAGGTCTGTGGCGGGCGTCGGACCCCGCCCCCCAGGCCCGGGTCACCCACCCGCGGAGGGGCTGGGGCCGGGGGGATCCAAGAGATGGGACGCCCGCTGCTGCCTGCGAGGGCCGCCGGCTGGAAGGCAGGCGACCGACGGCTGTGAGCGCGGTGGGGTGCGAGGGGCCAGGGTTGGGGCGGGGGCTTGCGGTGCAGGCCACGCCAGGGGTGGGGCTGGGGGAGGTGTGGGGCGGGAGAGGGGGCGGGGGCTAAAGGAGAGGGGAGGCAAAAAGCCTACAGCACCCGGTATTCCCAGGCGGTCTCCCATCCAAGTACTAACCAGGCCCGACCCTGCTTAGCTTCCGAGATCAGACGAGATCGGGCGCGTTCAGGGTGGTATGGCCGTAGACGGAGGCGGCTGCCTCCAAGCGCCCTAAGAGCCCCGCGCCGCGCCGCGCCTCCCTTTCGCTGTGACCTGCCTGCCGGGCGGGCCAGCCGGCCGCACCTCTCCAGGGGCCGCGCGCTGTACCTGAGCCGGACGACCCGCCACCGGACTCTGGCCGGCCAGGGCCGGCAGCCCGGCGGCCGGCCGACGCCGCCCCGCCCCCGCTCACCATCCCCGTGCGTGCGTGCGGGGGCGGGACGGGCGCGGAGGTCTCGGCGCTCTCCCACCCCGGGCCTCTGCAGGCCCGCCCCCGCTGGGCGGCGCCCCCACCCCCAGCCCGTTCGCTGCACAGGGCCAGGTGGCCCCGGAGGTCTCTGGCTTCCGGGCCCGCCGCTGCCCGCCGCCCGCGGGCCTCTGAGCCTCCTCTGGGCCTCCTGCGCAGCCCAGCTGGAGCCCTGAGCGCCCATCCTGCCCGGCACCTGCCCGGTGCCCAAACCCACGGGGAGCCAGCAGCGCGGCCGACAGGAGCGCGTCAGCCCCGCCCCTTCGCCCTATCCAGGCCCCACTTGCCCCCACGCCGCCCGCCAAGCACAGGACCGTCCTGAGAGAGCAGACGGCCGACAGGCAGGCACACGGACAGACACACAAGACACTCGCCTCACGCACCCACGCCAAGTGAGACAAGCCGGCTGGCGCAAGCTCGTCAGCCAGAGCCAGGGCCCCAGCAACCTGTGAGAGGCCGGGGCCAGAGGAAGGGACTGGAGGCCGGGTGTCAGGAGACACAGAGGCAGAGAGAGACTGAGGTTCAGAGACAGACTCGAAGACAGGGAGAGGGAGATGCAGCCGGACAGACAGACGGGAGCGCGCGCGCACGCACACACACACACACACACACACACACACACACACACACACACACACACAGAGGGAGACACAGCGACTGACGGACAGAAAACGGGAGGCAGACACGGGAGAGAGGATGGCATCCGATCCGAGACAGACACAATGGCACAGTCCCTGACCCACCTGAGAGAGAGGCCAGGCGGAAGAAGCAGCTTCCCCAAGGGAGGGGGCATCAGCCTTGGGCCCCGGGCCCCAGCTGCACGCGGTGCCCTGGGGCTGGCAGAGCCCCGTGGGATCCCCAAGACGTCTTGGCAGCCGAGGTCTCAAAGGTCCCCTTCGGCTTGGCTTCCTAATAAGGCAAGACCCAGCCCCCGCCCAAAGGCCAGAGCGTGAGTGTGTGAGAGTGTGTGTGTGAGAGTGTCAGGGGGCAAGGGTGTGGGCGGGCCGACTGGGGTCGGGGGTGGGGGCGGTGGGGGGGCGGGGAGGGGGGGGGGGCCGGGGCGGGATACCCAGAATGGGGGGGGAAGGGTGTGGAGCTGGGGGGTTGCATATCATGTGGGGTCCAAGGATACCGGACGGTCATCTTGTTTCTTGCAATCCGAATGCGGAGTGGCCCTCCGGCCTCTTGGAGGCAACCCAGGTCTGCGTTGGGAGTCGGGGCCCCGGTCATCCTCCCGCAGAGGGGCTATGGCCGTGGCGATCCAAAAGTTGGCACGCTGCTACCCGCCATGCCCGCTGACTGGCTGGCCGGCTGGCCAAAGGCCCTGTTGGCTGGAAGATAGGCTACGGCTTGAGGGCGTTCGGGTCATATCTGGTTTTATTCCGATGGTGTGCCTCATCCTAATGTTACTTGGTTGATGATAGGAGAATCTCTGAGTGACACTATTTCCTTGCTTTTCAATGGATCCCTTTTGTTGCAGAACCTTTCCCTTGAAAGTGAAGGAACCTATGTCTGCACAGGCACTAATGCTCTTGCAAAGGCAAAAGCAATTCCGTCCTCCACTAGCTTGGTAAGCACCAAGTCCTTCTTGTCTTCAAGTGCTTCCTATAATACGTGCAAAGGAGGACCCGGTTTTGTGGATTCTGGAGTCAAGGAGTTAACAAGTGGACGTTACATGGTTTTAAGCATTGCTGTCACTGCCCACTTACAAACCGCCTCTAAATTTAACCCTCTGTCTTACCTGTTCTTCTCTCAGAAGGCTGTGACTGCCTTGCTGCTGCTTGTCTGCCTAAGAACCCACAATGAGATATTAACTTTCTGCCCAGAATCAAGATCCTTCATACTCTGCCTCTGTGTGCATGCTTGTGTGCCACGTTGCTTCAGTCCTGCCTGCCTGACTGTTGTGACCCCATGGGCTGTAGCCCGCCAGGCTCCTCTTACTGTAGGAGCCTCCAGGCAAGCATGCTGAAGTAGGTTGTCATGTGGTCCTCCAGGGGATCTTCCCAACCCAGGTATCAAACCCACATCTCCTTCATTCCCTGCATGGGCAGACAGGTTCTTTACTGCTAGCACCACCTGGGAAGCGCATTCTGGCTCTACATCTCCTTAATTTATAACTAAACTCTGTTCTAGGCAACGCAGTTTCCCGCACTCTGATCCAACACCACACACACGCACACACACACAGAGGGAGACACAGCGACTGACGGACAGAAGACGGGAGGCAGGCACAGGAGCGAGGATGGCATCCGATCCGAGACAGACACAGTGGCACAGTCCCTGACCCACCTCAGAGAGAGGCCAGGCTGAAGAAGCAGCTTCCCCAAGGGAGGGGGCGTCAGCCTTGGGCCCCGGGCCCCAGCTGCACGCGGTGCCCTGGGGCTGGCAGAGCCCCCCCCCCCCCCAACGTGGCGTCCCCAAGACGTCTTGGCAGCCGAGGTCTCAAAGGTCCCCTTCGGCTTGGCTTCCTAAGGCAAGACCCAGCCCCCGCCCAAAGGCCAGAGGGTGAGTGTGTGAGAGTGTGTGTGCGAGTGTGTCAGGGGGCAAGGGTGTGGGCGGGCCGACTGGGGTCCAGGGGGATACCCAGAATGGAGGGCCGAGGGTGTGGAGGCCGTGGGTTGGGAAGCCTGTGTGGTTCTCTTGCTGTTTCTCTCTCCCTCTTTCTCCATCTCCCTTACCTGTGGTTTCTGGCTCCTGACCTGTCTCGGCGGGGGGGGGGGTGTGTGGGTGTGTGTGTGGGGTGTGTGTGTGTGTGTGTGTGTGTGTGTGTGTGTGTGTGTGAGCCCGCGGGAGAGCACGCGCAGTCGCGTGCGAGGATGGCACTAGGGTTGCGGGTGGGGCTGGGGCGTGGGGCAGCCGCCCCACCCCCACGCCCCCAGGATTACCTGAGGCTTGCCTAGGGAGCCCCAGACGGAGACTGGAAGGTCATCTGGTTTTTTGGAAGCCGAAAGCGGAGGGGCTCTCGGGCCGCACGGAGGCAGCCCAGGTCTGTGGCGGGCGTCGGACCCCGCCCCCCAGGCCCGGGTCACCCACCCGCGGAGGGGCTGGGGCCGGGGGGATCCAAGAGATGGGACGCCCGCTGCTGCCTGCGAGGGCCGCCGGCTGGAAGGCAGGCGACCGACGGCTGTGAGCGCGGTGGGGTGCGAGGGGCCAGGGTTGGGGCGGGGGCTTGCGGTGCAGGCCACGCCAGGGGTGGGGCTGGGGGAGGTGTGGGGCGGGAGAGGGGGCGGGGGCTAAAGGAGAGGGGAGGCAAAAAGCCTACAGCACCCGGTATTCCCAGGCGGTCTCCCATCCAAGTACTAACCAGGCCCGACCCTGCTTAGCTTCCGAGATCAGACGAGATCGGGCGCGTTCAGGGTGGTATGGCCGTAGACGGAGGTGGCTGCCTCCAAGCGCCCTAAGAGCCCCGCGCCGCGCCGCGCCTCCCTTTCGCTGTGACCTGCCTGCCGGGCGGGCCAGCCGGCCGCACCTCTCCAGGGGCCGCGCGCTGTACCTGAGCCGGACGACCCGCCACCGGACTCCGGCCGGCCAGGGCCGGCAGCCCGGCGGCCGGCCGACGCCGCCCCGCCCCCGCTCACCATCCCCGTGCGTGCGTGCGGGGGCGGGACGGGCGCGGAGGTCTCGGCGCTCTCCCACCCCGGGCCTCTGCAGGCCCGCCCCCGCTGGGCGGCGCCCCCACCCCCAGCCCATTCGCTGCACAGGGCCAGGTGGCCCCGGAGGTCTCTGGCTTCCGGGCCCGCCGCTGCCCGCCGCCCGCGGGCCTCTGAGCCTCCTCTGGGCCTCCTGCGCAGCCCAGCTGGAGCCCTGAGCGCCCATCCTGCCCGGCACCTGCCCGGTGCCCAAACCCACGGGGAGCCAGCAGCGCGGCCGACAGGAGCGCGTCAGCCCCGCCCCTTCGCCCTATCCAGGCCCCACTTGCCCCCACGCCGCCCGCCAAGCACAGGACCGTCCTGAGAGAGCAGACGGCCGACAGGCAGGCACACGGACAGACACACAAGACACTCGCCTCACGCACCCACGCCAAGTGAGACAAGCCGGCTGGCGCAAGCTCGTCAGCCAGAGCCAGGGCCCCAGCAACCTGTGAGAGGCCGGGGCCAGAGGAAGGGACTGGAGGCCGGGTGTCAGGAGACACAGAGGCAGAGAGAGACTGAGGTTCAGAGACAGACTCGAAGACAGGGAGAGGGAGATGCAGCCGGACAGACAGACGGGAGCGCGCGCGCACGCAGACACACACACACACACACACACACACACACACACACACACACACACACACACAGACAGGGAGACACAGCGACTGACGGACAGAAGACGGGAGGCAGACACGGGAGAGAGGATGGCATCCGATCCGAGACAGACACAATGGCACAGTCCCTGACCCACCTCAGAGAGAGGCCAGGCGGAAGAAGCAGCTTCCCCAAGGGAGGGGGCATCAGCCTTGGGCCCCGGGCCCCAGCTGCACGCGGTGCCCTGGGGCTGGCAGAGCCCCGTGGGATCCCCAAGACGTCTTGGCAGCCGAGGTCTCAAAGGTCCCCTTCGGCTTGGCTTCCTAATAAGGCAAGACCCAGCCCCCGCCCAAAGGCCAGAGCGTGAGTGTGTGAGAGTGTGTGTGTGTGAGTGTCAGGGGGCAAGGGTGTGGGCGGGCCGACTGGGGTCGGGGGTGGGGGGGTGGGGGGGCGGGGAGGGGGGGGGGAGGCCGGGGCGGGATACCCAGAATGGAGGGGGAAGGGTGTGGAGCTGGGGGGTTGCATATCATGTGGGGTCCAAGCATACCGGACGGTCATCTTGTTTCTTGCAATCCGAATGCGGAGTGGCCCTCCGGCCTCTTGGAGGCAACCCAGGTCTGCGTTGGGAGTCGGGGCCCCGGTCATCCTCCCGCAGAGGGGCTATGGCCGTGGCGATCCAAAAGTTGGCACGCTGCTACCCGCCATGCCCGCTGACTGGCTGGCCGGCTGGCCAAAGGCCCTGTTGGCTGGAAGATAGGCTACGGCTTGAGGGCGTTCGGGTCATATCTGGTTTTATTCCGATGGTGTGCCTCATCCTAATGTTACTTGGTTGATGATAGGAGAATCTCTGAGTGACACTATTTCCTTGCTTTTCAATGGATCCCTTTTGTTGCAGAACCTTTCCCTTGAAAGTGAAGGAACCTATGTCTGCACAGGCACTAATGCTCTTGCAAAGGCAAAAGCAATTCCGTCCTCCACTAGCTTGGTAAGCACCAAGTCCTTCTTGTCTTCAAGTGCTTCCTATAATACGTGCAAAGGAGGACCCGGTTTTGTGGATTCTGGAGTCAAGGAGTTAACAAGTGGACGTTACATGGTTTTAAGCATTGCTGTCACTGCCCACTTACAAACCGCCTCTAAATTTAACCCTCTGTCTTACCTGTTCTTCTCTCAGAAGGCTGTGACTGCCTTGCTGCTGCTTGTCTGCCTAAGAACCCACAATGAGATATTAACTTTCTGCCCAGAATCAAGATCCTTCATACTCTGCCTCTGTGTGCATGCTTGTGTGCCACGTTGCTTCAGTCCTGCCTGCCTGACTGTTGTGACCCCATGGGCTGTAGCCCGCCAGGCTCCTCTTACTGTAGGAGCCTCCAGGCAAGCATGCTGAAGTAGGTTGTCATGTGGTCCTCCAGGGGATCTTCCCAACCCAGGTATCAAACCCACATCTCCTTCATTCCCTGCATGGGCAGACAGGTTCTTTACTGCTAGCACCACCTGGGAAGCGCATTCTGGCTCTACATCTCCTTAATTTATAACTAAACTCTGTTCTAGGCAACGCAGTTTCCCGCACTCTGATCCAACACCACACACACGCACACACACACAGAGGGAGACACAGCGACTGACGGACAGAAGACGGGAGGCAGGCACAGGAGCGAGGATGGCATCCGATCCGAGACAGACACAGTGGCACAGTCCCTGACCCACCTCAGAGAGAGGCCAGGCTGAAGAAGCAGCTTCCCCAAGGGAGGGGGCGTCAGCCTTGGGCCCCGGGCCCCAGCTGCACGCGGTGCCCTGGGGCTGGCAGAGCCCCCCCCCCCCCAACGTGGCGTCCCCAAGACGTCTTGGCAGCCGAGGTCTCAAAGGTCCCCTTCGGCTTGGCTTCCTAAGGCAAGACCCAGCCCCCGCCCAAAGGCCAGAGGGTGAGTGTGTGAGAGTGTGTGTGCGAGTGTGTCAGGGGGCAAGGGTGTGGGCGGGCCGACTGGGGTCCAGGGGGATACCCAGAATGGAGGGCCCAGGGTGTGGAGGCCGTGGGTTGGGAAGCCTGTGTGGTTCTCTTGCTGTTTCTCTCTCCCTCTTTCTCCATCTCCCTTACCTGTGGTTTCTGGCTCCTGACCTGTCTCGGCGGCAGGGTGGGTGTGTGGGTGTGTGTGTGGGGTGTGTGTGTGTGTGTGTGTGTGTGTGTGTGTGTGTGTGTGTGTGAGCCCGCGGGAGAGCACGCGCAGTCGCGTGCGAGGATGGCACTAGGGTTGCGGGTGGGGCTGGGGCGTGGGGCAGCCGCCCCCCCCCACCCCCCCAGGATTACCTGAGGCTTGCCTAGGGAGCCCCAGACGGAGACTGGAAGGTCATCTGGTTTTTTGGAAGCCGAAAGCGGAGGGGCTCTCGGGCCGCACGGAGGCAGCCCAGGTCTGTGGCGGGCGTCGGACCCCGCCCCCCAGGCCCGGGTCACCCACCCGCGGAGGGGCTGGGGCCGGGGGGATCCAAGAGATGGGACGCCCGCTGCTGCCTGCGAGGGCCGCCGGCTGGAAGGCAGGCGACCGACGGCTGTGAGCGCGGTGGGGTGCGAGGGGCCAGGGTTGGGGCGGGGGCTTGCGGTGCAGGCCACGCCAGGGGTGGGGCTGGGGGAGGTGTGGGGCGGGAGAGGGGGCGGGGGCTAAAGGAGAGGGGAGGCAAAAAGCCTACAGCACCCGGTATTCCCAGGCGGTCTCCCATCCAAGTACTAACCAGGCCCGACCCTGCTTAGCTTCCGAGATCAGACGAGATCGGGCGCGTTCAGGGTGGTATGGCCGTAGACGGAGGCGGCTGCCTCCAAGCGCCCTAAGAGCCCCGCGCCGCGCCGCGCCTCCCTTTCGCTGTGACCTGCCTGCCGGGCGGGCCAGCCGGCCGCACCTCTCCAGGGGCCGCGCGCTGTACCTGAGCCGGACGACCCGCCACCGGACTCCGGCCGGCCAGGGCCGGCAGCCCGGCGGCCGGCCGACGCCGCCCCGCCCCCGCTCACCATCCCCGTGCGTGCGTGCGTGCGGGGGCGGGACGGGCGCGGAGGTCTCGGCGCTCTCCCACCCCGGGCCTCTGCAGGCCCGCCCCCGCTGGGCGGCGCCCCCACCCCCAGCCCGTTCGCTGCACAGGGCCAGGTGGCCCCGGAGGTCTCTGGCTTCCGGGCCCGCCGCTGCCCGCCGCCCGCGGGCCTCTGAGCCTCCTCTGGGCCTCCTGCGCAGCCCAGCTGGAGCCCTGAGCGCCCATCCTGCCCGGCACCTGCCCGGTGCCCAAACCCACGGGGAGCCAGCAGCGCGGCCGACAGGAGCGCGTCAGCCCCGCCCCTTCGCCCTATCCAGGCCCCACTTGCCCCCACGCCGCCCGCCAAGCACAGGACCGTCCTGAGAGAGCAGACGGCCGACAGGCAGGCACACGGACAGACACACAAGACACTCGCCTCACGCACCCACGCCAAGTGAGACAAGCCGGCTGGCGCAAGCTCGTCAGCCAGAGCCAGGGCCCCAGCAACCTGTGAGAGGCCGGGGCCAGAGGAAGGGACTGGAGGCCGGGTGTCAGGAGACACAGAGGCAGAGAGAGACTGAGGTTCAGAGACAGACTCGAAGACAGGGAGAGGGAGATGCAGCCGGACAGACAGACGGGAGCGCGCGCGCACGCAGACACACACACACACACACACACACACACACACACACACAGACAGGGAGACACAGCGACTGACGGACAGAAGACGGGAGGCAGACACGGGAGAGAGGATGGCATCCGATCCGAGACAGACACAATGGCACAGTCCCTGACCCACCTGAGAGAGAGGCCAGGCGGAAGAAGCAGCTTCCCCAAGGGAGGGGGCATCAGCCTTGGGCCCCGGGCCCCAGCTGCACGCGGTGCCCTGGGGCTGGCAGAGCCCCGTGGGATCCCCAAGACGTCTTGGCAGCCGAGGTCTCAAAGGTCCCCTTCGGCTTGGCTTCCTAATAAGGCAAGACCCAGCCCCCGCCCAAAGGCCAGAGCGTGAGTGTGTGAGAGTGTGTGTGTGTGAGTGTCAGGGGGCAAGGGTGTGGGCGGGCCGACTGGGGTCGGGGGTGGGGGGGGTGGGGGGGCGGGGAGGGGGGGGGGGGGGCGGGGGCGGGATACCCAGAATGGAGGGGGAAGGGTGTGGAGCTGGGGGGTTGCATATCATGTGGGGTCCAAGCATACCGGACGGTCATCTTGTTTCTTGCAATCCGAATGCGGAGTGGCCCTCCGGCCTCTTGGAGGCAACCCAGGTCTGCGTTGGGAGTCGGGGCCCCGGTCATCCTCCCGCAGAGGGGCTATGGCCGTGGCGATCCAAAAGTTGGCACGCTGCTACCCGCCATGCCCGCTGACTGGCTGGCCGGCTGGCCAAAGGCCCTGTTGGCTGGAAGATAGGCTACGGCTTGAGGGCGTTCGGGTCATATCTGGTTTTATTCCGATGGTGTGCCTCATCCTAATGTTACTTGGTTGATGATAGGAGAATCTCTGAGTGACACTATTTCCTTGCTTTTCAATGGATCCCTTTTGTTGCAGAACCTTTCCCTTGAAAGTGAAGGAACCTATGTCTGCACAGGCACTAATGCTCTTGCAAAGGCAAAAGCAATTCCGTCCTCCACTAGCTTGGTAAGCACCAAGTCCTTCTTGTCTTCAAGTGCTTCCTATAATACGTGCAAAGGAGGACCCGGTTTTGTGGATTCTGGAGTCAAGGAGTTAACAAGTGGACGTTACATGGTTTTAAGCATTGCTGTCACTGCCCACTTACAAACCGCCTCTAAATTTAACCCTCTGTCTTACCTGTTCTTCTCTCAGAAGGCTGTGACTGCCTTGCTGCTGCTTGTCTGCCTAAGAACCCACAATGAGATATTAACTTTCTGCCCAGAATCAAGATCCTTCATACTCTGCCTCTGTGTGCATGCTTGTGTGCCACGTTGCTTCAGTCCTGCCTGCCTGACTGTTGTGACCCCATGGGCTGTAGCCCGCCAGGCTCCTCTTACTGTAGGAGCCTCCAGGCAAGCATGCTGAAGTAGGTTGTCATGTGGTCCTCCAGGGGATCTTCCCAACCCAGGTATCAAACCCACATCTCCTTCATTCCCTGCATGGGCAGACAGGTTCTTTACTGCTAGCACCACCTGGGAAGCGCATTCTGGCTCTACATCTCCTTAATTTATAACTAAACTCTGTTCTAGGCAACGCAGTTTCCCGCACTCTGATCCAACACCACACACACGCACACACACACAGAGGGAGACACAGCGACTGACGGACAGAAGACGGGAGGCAGGCACAGGAGCGAGGATGGCATCCGATCCGAGACAGACACAGTGGCACAGTCCCTGACCCACCTCAGAGAGAGGCCAGGCTGAAGAAGCAGCTTCCCCAAGGGAGGGGGCGTCAGCCTTGGGCCCCGGGCCCCAGCTGCACGCGGTGCCCTGGGGCTGGCAGAGCCCCCCCCCCCCAACGTGGCGTCCCCAAGACGTCTTGGCAGCCGAGGTCTCAAAGGTCCCCTTCGGCTTGGCTTCCTAAGGCAAGACCCAGCCCCCGCCCAAAGGCCAGAGGGTGAGTGTGTGAGAGTGTGTGTGCGAGTGTGTCAGGGGGCAAGGGTGTGGGCGGGCCGACTGGGGTCCAGGGGGATACCCAGAATGGAGGGCCGAGGGTGTGGAGGCCGTGGGTTGGGAAGCCTGTGTGGTTCTCTTGCTGTTTCTCTCTCCCTCTTTCTCCATCTCCCTTACCTGTGGTTTCTGGCTCCTGACCTGTCTCGGCGGCAGGGTGGGTGTGTGGGTGTGTGTGTGGGGTGTGTGTGTGTGTGTGTGTGTGTGTGTGTGTGTGTGTGTGTGTGTGTGTGAGCCCGCGGGAGAGCACGCGCAGTCGCGTGCGAGGATGGCACTAGGGTTGCGGGTGGGGCTGGGGCGTGGGGCAGCCGCCCCCCCCCCCCCCCCCAGGATTACCTGAGGCTTGCCTAGGGAGCCCCAGACGGAGACTGGAAGGTCATCTGGTTTTTTGGAAGCCGAAAGCGGAGGGGCTCTCGGGCCGCACGGAGGCAGCCCAGGTCTGTGGCGGGCGTCGGACCCCGCCCCCCAGGCCCGGGTCACCCACCCGCGGAGGGGCTGGGGCCGGGGGATCCAAGAGATGGGACGCCCGCTGCTGCCTGCGAGGGCCGCCGGCTGGAAGGCAGGCGACCGACGGCTGTGAGCGCGGTGGGGTGCGAGGGGCCAGGGTTGGGGCGGGGGCTTGCGGTGCAGGCCACGCCAGGGGTGGGGCTGGGGGAGGTGTGGGGCGGGAGAGGGGGCGGGGGCTAAAGGAGAGGGGAGGCAAAAAGCCTACAGCACCCGGTATTCCCAGGCGGTCTCCCATCCAAGTACTAACCAGGCCCGACCCTGCTTAGCTTCCGAGATCAGACGAGATCGGGCGCGTTCAGGGTGGTATGGCCGTAGACGGAGGCGGCTGCCTCCAAGCGCCCTAAGAGCCCCGCGCCGCGCCGCGCCTCCCTTTCGCTGTGACCTGCCTGCCGGGCGGGCCAGCCGGCCGCACCTCTCCAGGGGCCGCGCGCTGTACCTGAGCCGGACGACCCGCCACCGGACTCCGGCCGGCCAGGGCCGGCAGCCCGGCGGCCGGCCGACGCCGCCCCGCCCCCGCTCACCATCCCCGTGCGTGCGTGCGTGCGGGGGCGGGACGGGCGCGGAGGTCTCGGCGCTCTCCCACCCCGGGCCTCTGCAGGCCCGCCCCCGCTGGGCGGCGCCCCCACCCCCAGCCCGTTCGCTGCACAGGGCCAGGTGGCCCCGGAGGTCTCTGGCTTCCGGGCCCGCCGCTGCCCGCCGCCCGCGGGCCTCTGAGCCTCCTCTGGGCCTCCTGCGCAGCCCAGCTGGAGCCCTGAGCGCCCATCCTGCCCGGCACCTGCCCGGTGCCCAAACCCACGGGGAGCCAGCAGCGCGGCCGACAGGAGCGCGTCAGCCCCGCCCCTTCGCCCTATCCAGGCCCCACTTGCCCCCACGCCGCCCGCCAAGCACAGGACCGTCCTGAGAGAGCAGACGGCCGACAGGCAGGCACACGGACAGACACACAAGACACTCGCCTCACGCACCCACGCCAAGTGAGACAAGCCGGCTGGCGCAAGCTCGTCAGCCAGAGCCAGGGCCCCAGCAACCTGTGAGAGGCCGGGGCCAGAGGAAGGGACTGGAGGCCGGGTGTCAGGAGACACAGAGGCAGAGAGAGACTGAGGTTCAGAGACAGACTCGAAGACAGGGAGAGGGAGATGCAGCCGGACAGACAGACGGGAGCGCGCGCGCACGCAGACACACACACACACACACACACACACACACACACACAGGGAGACACAGCGACTGACGGACAGAAAACGGGAGGCAGACACGGGAGAGAGGATGGCATCCGATCCGAGACAGACACAATGGCACAGTCCCTGACCCACCTCAGAGAGAGGCCAGGCGGAAGAAGCAGCTTCCCCAAGGGAGGGGGCATCAGCCTTGGGCCCCGGGCCCCAGCTGCACGCGGTGCCCTGGGGCTGGCAGAGCCCCGTGGGATCCCCAAGACGTCTTGGCAGCCGAGGTCTCAAAGGTCCCCTTCGGCTTGGCTTCCTAATAAGGCAAGACCCAGCCCCCGCCCAAAGGCCAGAGCGTGAGTGTGTGAGAGTGTGTGTGTGTGAGTGTCAGGGGGCAAGGGTGTGGGCGGGCCGACTGGGGTCGGGGGTGGGGGGGTGGGGGGGGGGGGGGGGGGGGGGAGGCCGGGGCGGGATACCCAGAAGGGAGGGGGAAGGGTGTGGAGCTGGGGGGTTGCATATCATGTGGGGTCCAAGCATACCGGACGGTCATCTTGTTTCTTGCAATCCGAATGCGGAGTGGCCCTCCGGCCTCTTGGAGGCAACCCAGGTCTGCGTTGGGAGTCGGGGCCCCGGTCATCCTCCCGCAGAGGGGCTATGGCCGTGGCGATCCAAAAGTTGGCACGCTGCTACCCGCCATGCCCGCTGACTGGCTGGCCGGCTGGCCAAAGGCCCTGTTGGCTGGAAGATAGGCTACGGCTTGAGGGCGTTCGGGTCATACCTGGTTTTATTCCGATGGTGTGCCTCATCCTAATGTTACTTGGTTGATGATAGGAGAATCTCTGAGTGACACTATTTCCTTGCTTTTCAATGGATCCCTTTTGTTGCAGAACCTTTCCCTTGAAAGTGAAGGAACCTATGTCTGCACAGGCACTAATGCTCTTGCAAAGGCAAAAGCAATTCCGTCCTCCACTAGCTTGGTAAGCACCAAGTCCTTCTTGTCTTCAAGTGCTTCCTATAATACGTGCAAAGGAGGACCCGGTTTTGTGGATTCTGGAGTCAAGGAGTTAACAAGTGGACGTTACATGGTTTTAAGCATTGCTGTCACTGCCCACTTACAAACCGCCTCTAAATTTAACCCTCTGTCTTACCTGTTCTTCTCTCAGAAGGCTGTGACTGCCTTGCTGCTGCTTGTCTGCCTAAGAACCCACAATGAGATATTAACTTTCTGCCCAGAATCAAGATCCTTCATACTCTGCCTCTGTGTGCATGCTTGTGTGCCACGTTGCTTCAGTCCTGCCTGCCTGACTGTTGTGACCCCATGGGCTGTAGCCCGCCAGGCTCCTCTTACTGTAGGAGCCTCCAGGCAAGCATGCTGAAGTAGGTTGTCATGTGGTCCTCCAGGGGATCTTCCCAACCCAGGTATCAAACCCACATCTCCTTCATTCCCTGCATGGGCAGACAGGTTCTTTACTGCTAGCACCACCTGGGAAGCGCATTCTGGCTCTACATCTCCTTAATTTATAACTAAACTCTGTTCTAGGCAACGCAGTTTCCCGCACTCTGATCCAACACCACACACACGCACACACACACAGAGGGAGACACAGCGACTGACGGACAGAAGACGGGAGGCAGGCACAGGAGCGAGGATGGCATCCGATCCGAGACAGACACAGTGGCACAGTCCCTGACCCACCTCAGAGAGAGGCCAGGCTGAAGAAGCAGCTTCCCCAAGGGAGGGGGCGTCAGCCTTGGGCCCCGGGCCCCAGCTGCACGCGGTGCCCTGGGGCTGGCAGAGCCCCCCCCCCCCACCGTGGCGTCCCCAAGACGTCTTGGCAGCCGAGGTCTCAAAGGTCCCCTTCGGCTTGGCTTCCTAAGGCAAGACCCAGCCCCCGCCCAAAGGCCAGAGGGTGAGTGTGTGAGAGTGTGTGTGCGAGTGTGTCAGGGGGCAAGGGTGTGGGCGGGCCGACTGGGGTCCAGGGGGATACCCAGAATGGAGGGCCGAGGGTGTGGAGGCCGTGGGTTGGGAAGCCTGTGTGGTTCTCTTGCTGTTTCTCTCTCCCTCTTTCTCCATCTCCCTTACCTGTGGTTTCTGGCTCCTGACCTGTCTCGGCGGCAGGGTGGGTGTGTGGGTGTGTGTGTGGGGTGTGTGTGTGTGTGTGTGTGTGTGTGTGTGTGTGTGTGTGAGCCCGCGGGAGAGCACGCGCAGTCGCGTGCGAGGATGGCACTAGGGTTGCGGGTGGGGCTGGGGCGTGGGGCAGCCGCCCCCCCCCCCCCCCCCAGGATTACCTGAGGCTTGCCTAGGGAGCCCCAGACGGAGACTGGAAGGTCATCTGGTTTTTTGGAAGCCGAAAGCGGAGGGGCTCTCGGGCCGCACGGAGGCAGCCCAGGTCTGTGGCGGGCGTCGGACCCCGCCCCCCAGGCCCGGGTCACCCACCCGCGGAGGGGCTGGGGCCGGGGGATCCAAGAGATGGGACGCCCGCTGCTGCCTGCGAGGGCCGCCGGCTGGAAGGCAGGCGACCGACGGCTGTGAGCGCGGTGGGGTGCGAGGGGCCAGGGTTGGGGCGGGGGCTTGCGGTGCAGGCCACGCCAGGGGTGGGGCTGGGGGAGGTGTGGGGCGGGAGAGGGGGCGGGGGCTAAAGGAGAGGGGAGGCAAAAAGCCTACAGCACCCGGTATTCCCAGGCGGTCTCCCATCCAAGTACTAACCAGGCCCGACCCTGCTTAGCTTCCGAGATCAGACGAGATCGGGCGCGTTCAGGGTGGTATGGCCGTAGACGGAGGCGGCTGCCTCCAAGCGCCCTAAGAGCCCCGCGCCGCGCCGCGCCTCCCTTTCGCTGTGACCTGCCTGCCGGGCGGGCCAGCCGGCCGCACCTCTCCAGGGGCCGCGCGCTGTACCTGAGCCGGACGACCCGCCACCGGACTCCGGCCGGCCAGGGCCGGCAGCCCGGCGGCCGGCCGACGCCGCCCCGCCCCCGCTCACCATCCCCGTGCGTGCGTGCGTGCGGGGGCGGGACGGGCGCGGAGGTCTCGGCGCTCTCCCACCCCGGGCCTCTGCAGGCCCGCCCCCGCTGGGCGGCGCCCCCACCCCCAGCCCGTTCGCTGCACAGGGCCAGGTGGCCCCGGAGGTCTCTGGCTTCCGGGCCCGCCGCTGCCCGCCGCCCGCGGGCCTCTGAGCCTCCTCTGGGCCTCCTGCGCAGCCCAGCTGGAGCCCTGAGCGCCCATCCTGCCCGGCACCTGCCCGGTGCCCAAACCCACGGGGAGCCAGCAGCGCGGCCGACAGGAGCGCGTCAGCCCCGCCCCTTCGCCCTATCCAGGCCCCACTTGCCCCCACGCCGCCCGCCAAGCACAGGACCGTCCTGAGAGAGCAGACGGCCGACAGGCAGGCACACGGACAGACACACAAGACACTCGCCTCACGCACCCACGCCAAGTGAGACAAGCCGGCTGGCGCAAGCTCGTCAGCCAGAGCCAGGGCCCCAGCAACCTGTGAGAGGCCGGGGCCAGAGGAAGGGACTGGAGGCCGGGTGTCAGGAGACACAGAGGCAGAGAGAGACTGAGGTTCAGAGACAGACTCGAAGACAGGGAGAGGGAGATGCAGCCGGACAGACAGACGGGAGCGCGCGCGCGCACGCAGACACACACACACACACACACACACACACACACACACAGGGAGACACAGCGACTGACGGACAGAAAACGGGAGGCAGACACGGGAGAGAGGATGGCATCCGATCCGAGACAGACACAATGGCACAGTCCCTGACCCACCTCAGAGAGAGGCCAGGCGGAAGAAGCAGCTTCCCCAAGGGAGGGGGCATCAGCCTTGGGCCCCGGGCCCCAGCTGCACGCGGTGCCCTGGGGCTGGCAGAGCCCCGTGGGATCCCCAAGACGTCTTGGCAGCCGAGGTCTCAAAGGTCCCCTTCGGCTTGGCTTCCTAATAAGGCAAGACCCAGCCCCCGCCCAAAGGCCAGAGCGTGAGTGTGTGAGAGTGTGTGTGTGTGAGTGTCAGGGGGCAAGGGTGTGGGCGGGCCGACTGGGGTCGGGGGTGGGGGGGTGGGGGGGCGGGGAGGGGGGGGGAGGCCGGGGCGGGATACCCAGAATGGAGGGGGAAGGGTGTGGAGCTGGGGGGTTGCATATCATGTGGGGTCCAAGCATACCGGACGGTCATCTTGTTTCTTGCAATCCGAATGCGGAGTGGCCCTCCGGCCTCTTGGAGGCAACCCAGGTCTGCGTTGGGGGAGTCGGGGCCCCGGTCATCCTCCCGCAGAGGGGCTATGGCCGTGGCGATCCAAAAGTTGGCACGCTGCTACCCGCCATGCCCGCTGACTGGCTGGCCGGCTGGCCAAAGGCCCTGTTGGCTGGAAGATAGGCTACGGCTTGAGGGCGTTCGGGTCATATCTGGTTTTATTCCGATGGTGTGCCTCATCCTAATGTTACTTGGTTGATGATAGGAGAATCTCTGAGTGACACTATTTCCTTGCTTTTCAATGGATCCCTTTTGTTGCAGAACCTTTCCCTTGAAAGTGAAGGAACCTATGTCTGCACAGGCACTAATGCTCTTGCAAAGGCAAAAGCAATTCCGTCCTCCACTAGCTTGGTAAGCACCAAGTCCTTCTTGTCTTCAAGTGCTTCCTATAATACGTGCAAAGGAGGACCCGGTTTTGTGGATTCTGGAGTCAAGGAGTTAACAAGTGGACGTTACATGGTTTTAAGCATTGCTGTCACTGCCCACTTACAAACCGCCTCTAAATTTAACCCTCTGTCTTACCTGTTCTTCTCTCAGAAGGCTGTGACTGCCTTGCTGCTGCTTGTCTGCCTAAGAACCCACAATGAGATATTAACTTTCTGCCCAGAATCAAGATCCTTCATACTCTGCCTCTGTGTGCATGCTTGTGTGCCACGTTGCTTCAGTCCTGCCTGCCTGACTGTTGTGACCCCATGGGCTGTAGCCCGCCAGGCTCCTCTTACTGTAGGAGCCTCCAGGCAAGCATGCTGAAGTAGGTTGTCATGTGGTCCTCCAGGGGATCTTCCCAACCCAGGTATCAAACCCACATCTCCTTCATTCCCTGCATGGGCAGACAGGTTCTTTACTGCTAGCACCACCTGGGAAGCGCATTCTGGCTCTACATCTCCTTAATTTATAACTAAACTCTGTTCTAGGCAACGCAGTTTCCCGCACTCTGATCCAACACCACACACACGCACACACACACAGAGGGAGACACAGCGACTGACGGACAGAAGACGGGAGGCAGGCACAGGAGCGAGGATGGCATCCGATCCGAGACAGACACAGTGGCACAGTCCCTGACCCACCTCAGAGAGAGGCCAGGCTGAAGAAGCAGCTTCCCCAAGGGAGGGGGCGTCAGCCTTGGGCCCCGGGCCCCAGCTGCACGCGGTGCCCTGGGGCTGGCAGAGCCCCCCCCCCCCCACCGTGGCGTCCCCAAGACGTCTTGGCAGCCGAGGTCTCAAAGGTCCCCTTCGGCTTGGCTTCCTAAGGCAAGACCCAGCCCCCGCCCAAAGGCCAGAGGGTGAGTGTGTGAGAGTGTGTGTGCGAGTGTGTCAGGGGGCAAGGGTGTGGGCGGGCCGACTGGGGTCCAGGGGGATACCCAGAATGGAGGGCCGAGGGTGTGGAGGCCGTGGGTTGGGAAGCCTGTGTGGTTCTCTTGCTGTTTCTCTCTCCCTCTTTCTCCATCTCCCTTACCTGTGGTTTCTGGCTCCTGACCTGTCTCGGCGGCAGGGTGGGTGTGTGGGTGTGTGTGTGGGGTGTGTGTGTGTGTGTGTGTGTGTGTGTGTGTGTGTGTGTGTGTGTGTGAGCCCGCGGGAGAGCACGCGCAGTCGCGTGCGAGGATGGCACTAGGGTTGCGGGTGGGGCTGGGGCGTGGGGCAGCCGCCCCCCCCCCACCCCCCCAGGATTACCTGAGGCTTGCCTAGGGAGCCCCAGACGGAGACTGGAAGGTCATCTGGTTTTTTGGAAGCCGAAAGCGGAGGGGCTCTCGGGCCGCACGGAGGCAGCCCAGGTCTGTGGCGGGCGTCGGACCCCGCCCCCCAGGCCCGGGTCACCCACCCGCGGAGGGGCTGGGGCCGGGGGGATCCAAGAGATGGGACGCCCGCTGCTGCCTGCGAGGGCCGCCGGCTGGAAGGCAGGCGACCGACGGCTGTGAGCGCGGTGGGGTGCGAGGGGCCAGGGTTGGGGCGGGGGCTTGCGGTGCAGGCCACGCCAGGGGTGGGGCTGGGGGAGGTGTGGGGCGGGAGAGGGGGCGGGGGCTAAAGGAGAGGGGAGGCAAAAAGCCTACAGCACCCGGTATTCCCAGGCGGTCTCCCATCCAAGTACTAACCAGGCCCGACCCTGCTTAGCTTCCGAGATCAGACGAGATCGGGCGCGTTCAGGGTGGTATGGCCGTAGACGGAGGCGGCTGCCTCCAAGCGCCCTAAGAGCCCCGCGCCGCGCCGCGCCTCCCTTTCGCTGTGACCTGCCTGCCGGGCGGGCCAGCCGGCCGCACCTCTCCAGGGGCCGCGCGCTGTACCTGAGCCGGACGACCCGCCACCGGACTCCGGCCGGCCAGGGCCGGCAGCCCGGCGGCCGGCCGACGCCGCCCCGCCCCCGCTCACCATCCCCGTGCGTGCGTGCGTGCGGGGGCGGGACGGGCGCGGAGGTCTCGGCGCTCTCCCACCCCGGGCCTCTGCAGGCCCGCCCCCGCTGGGCGGCGCCCCCACCCCCAGCCCGTTCGCTGCACAGGGCCAGGTGGCCCCGGAGGTCTCTGGCTTCCGGGCCCGCCGCTGCCCGCCGCCCGCGGGCCTCTGAGCCTCCTCTGGGCCTCCTGCGCAGCCCAGCTGGAGCCCTGAGCGCCCATCCTGCCCGGCACCTGCCCGGTGCCCAAACCCACGGGGAGCCAGCAGCGCGGCCGACAGGAGCGCGTCAGCCCCGCCCCTTCGCCCTATCCAGGCCCCACTTGCCCCCACGCCGCCCGCCAAGCACAGGACCGTCCTGAGAGAGCAGACGGCCGACAGGCAGGCACACGGACAGACACACAAGACACTCGCCTCACGCACCCACGCCAAGTGAGACAAGCCGGCTGGCGCAAGCTCGTCAGCCAGAGCCAGGGCCCCAGCAACCTGTGAGAGGCCGGGGCCAGAGGAAGGGACTGGAGGCCGGGTGTCAGGAGACACAGAGGCAGAGAGAGACTGAGGTTCAGAGACAGACTCGAAGACAGGGAGAGGGAGATGCAGCCGGACAGACAGACGGGAGCGCGCGCGCACGCAGACACACACACACACACACACACACACACACACACACACACACACAGACAGGGAGACACAGCGACTGACGGACAGAAGACGGGAGGCAGACACGGGAGAGAGGATGGCATCCGATCCGAGACAGACACAATGGCACAGTCCCTGACCCACCTCAGAGAGAGGCCAGGCGGAAGAAGCAGCTTCCCCAAGGGAGGGGGCATCAGCCTTGGGCCCCGGGCCCCAGCTGCACGCGGTGCCCTGGGGCTGGCAGAGCCCCGTGGGATCCCCAAGACGTCTTGGCAGCCGAGGTCTCAAAGGTCCCCTTCGGCTTGGCTTCCTAATAAGGCAAGACCCAGCCCCCGCCCAAAGGCCAGAGCGTGAGTGTGTGAGAGTGTGTGTGTGTGAGTGTCAGGGGGCAAGGGTGTGGGCGGGCCGACTGGGGTCGGGGGTGGGGGGGGGGGGGGGGGCGGGGAGGGGGGGGGAGGCCGGGGCGGGATACCCAGAATGGAGGGGGAAGGGTGTGGAGCTGGGGGGTTGCATATCATGTGGGGTCCAAGCATACCGGACGGTCATCTTGTTTCTTGCAATCCGAATGCGGAGTGGCCCTCCGGCCTCTTGGAGGCAACCCAGGTCTGCGTTGGGAGTCGGGGCCCCGGTCATCCTCCCGCAGAGGGGCTATGGCCGTGGCGATCCAAAAGTTGGCACGCTGCTACCCGCCATGCCCGCTGACTGGCTGGCCAAAGGCCCTGTTGGCTGGAAGATAGGCTACGGCTTGAGGGCGTTCGGGTCATATCTGGTTTTATTCCGATGGTGTGCCTCATCCTAATGTTACTTGGTTGATGATAGGAGAATCTCTGAGTGACACTATTTCCTTGCTTTTCAATGGATCCCTTTTGTTGCAGAACCTTTCCCTTGAAAGTGAAGGAACCTATGTCTGCACAGGCACTAATGCTCTTGCAAAGGCAAAAGCAATTCCGTCCTCCACTAGCTTGGTAAGCACCAAGTCCTTCTTGTCTTCAAGTGCTTCCTATAATACGTGCAAAGGAGGACCCGGTTTTGTGGATTCTGGAGTCAAGGAGTTAACAAGTGGACGTTACATGGTTTTAAGCATTGCTGTCACTGCCCACTTACAAACCGCCTCTAAATTTAACCCTCTGTCTTACCTGTTCTTCTCTCAGAAGGCTGTGACTGCCTTGCTGCTGCTTGTCTGCCTAAGAACCCACAATGAGATATTAACTTTCTGCCCAGAATCAAGATCCTTCATACTCTGCCTCTGTGTGCATGCTTGTGTGCCACGTTGCTTCAGTCCTGCCTGCCTGACTGTTGTGACCCCATGGGCTGTAGCCCGCCAGGCTCCTCTTACTGTAGGAGCCTCCAGGCAAGCATGCTGAAGTAGGTTGTCATGTGGTCCTCCAGGGGATCTTCCCAACCCAGGTATCAAACCCACATCTCCTTCATTCCCTGCATGGGCAGACAGGTTCTTTACTGCTAGCACCACCTGGGAAGCGCATTCTGGCTCTACATCTCCTTAATTTATAACTAAACTCTGTTCTAGGCAACGCAGTTTCCCGCACTCTGATCCAACACCACACACACGCACACACACACAGAGGGAGACACAGCGACTGACGGACAGAAGACGGGAGGCAGGCACAGGAGCGAGGATGGCATCCGATCCGAGACAGACACAGTGGCACAGTCCCTGACCCACCTCAGAGAGAGGCCAGGCTGAAGAAGCAGCTTCCCCAAGGGAGGGGGCGTCAGCCTTGGGCCCCGGGCCCCAGCTGCACGCGGTGCCCTGGGGCTGGCAGAGCCCCCCCCCCCCCCCAACGTGGCGTCCCCAAGACGTCTTGGCAGCCGAGGTCTCAAAGGTCCCCTTCGGCTTGGCTTCCTAAGGCAAGACCCAGCCCCCGCCCAAAGGCCAGAGGGTGAGTGTGTGAGAGTGTGTGTGCGAGTGTGTCAGGGGGCAAGGGTGTGGGCGGGCCGACTGGGGTCCAGGGGGATACCCAGAATGGAGGGCCGAGGGTGTGGAGGCCGTGGGTTGGGAAGCCTGTGTGGTTCTCTTGCTGTTTCTCTCTCCCTCTTTCTCCATCTCCCTTACCTGTGGTTTCTGGCTCCTGACCTGTCTCGGCGGCGGGGGGGGTGTGTGGGTGTGTGTGGGTGTGTGTGTGTGGGGTGTGTGTGTGTGTGTGTGTGTGTGTGTGTGAGCCCGCGGGAGAGCACGCGCAGTCGCGTGCGAGGATGCACTAGGGTTGCGGGTGGGGCTGGGGCGTGGGGCAGCCGCCCCACCCCCACCCCCCCAGGATTACCTGAGGCTTGCCTAGGGAGCCCCAGACGGAGACTGGAAGGTCATCTGGTTTTTTGGAAGCCGAAAGCGGAGGGGCTCTCGGGCCGCACGGAGGCAGCCCAGGTCTGTGGCGGGCGTCGGACCCCGCCCCCCAGGCCCGGGTCACCCACCCGCGGAGGGGCTGGGGCCGGGGGGATCCAAGAGATGGGACGCCCCGCTGCTGCCTGCGAGGGCCGCCGGCTGGAAGGCAGGCGACCGACGGCTGTGAGCGCGGTGGGGTGCGAGGGGCCAGGGTTGGGGCGGGGGCTTGCGGTGCAGGCCACGCCAGGGGTGGGGCTGGGGGAGGTGTGGGGCGGGAGAGGGGGCGGGGGCTAAAGGAGAGGGGAGGCAAAAAGCCTACAGCACCCGGTATTCCCAGGCGGTCTCCCATCCAAGTACTAACCAGGCCCGACCCTGCTTAGCTTCCGAGATCAGACGAGATCGGGCGCGTTCAGGGTGGTATGGCCGTAGACGGAGGCGGCTGCCTCCAAGCGCCCTAAGAGCCCCGCGCCGCGCCGCGCCTCCCTTTCGCTGTGACCTGCCTGCCGGGCGGGCCAGCCGGCCGCACCTCTCCAGGGGCCGCGCGCTGTACCTGAGCCGGACGACCCGCCACCGGACTCTGGCCGGCCAGGGCCGGCAGCCCGGCGGCGGCCGACGCCGCCCCGCCCCCGCTCACCATCCCCGTGCGTGCGTGCGGGGGCGGGACGGGCGCGGAGGTCTCGGCGCTCTCCCACCCCGGGCCTCTGCAGGCCCGCCCCCGCTGGGCGGCGCCCCCACCCCCAGCCCGTTCGCTGCACAGGGCCAGGTGGCCCCGGAGGTCTCTGGCTTCCGGGCCCGCCGCTGCCCGCCGCCCGCGGGCCTCTGAGCCTCCTCTGGGCCTCCTGCGCAGCCCAGCTGGAGCCCTGAGCGCCCATCCTGCCCGGCACCTGCCCGGTGCCCAAACCCACGGGGAGCCAGCAGCGCGGCCGACAGGAGCGCGTCAGCCCCGCCCCTTCGCCCTATCCAGGCCCCACTTGCCCCCACGCCGCCCGCCAAGCACAGGGACGTCCTGAGAGAGCAGACGGCCGACAGGCAGGCACACGGACAGACACACAAGACACTCGCCTCACGCACCCACGCCAAGTGAGACAAGCCGGCTGGCGCAAGCTCGTCAGCCAGAGCCAGGGCCCCAGCAACCTGTGAGAGGCCGGGGCCAGAGGAAGGGACTGGAGGCCGGGTGTCAGGAGACACAGAGGCAGAGAGAGACTGAGGTTCAGAGACAGACTCGAAGACAGGGAGAGGGAGATGCAGCCGGGACAGACAGACGGGAGCGCGCGCGCACGCAGACACACACACACACACACACACACACACAGAGGGAGACACAGCGACTGACGGACAGAAAACGGGAGGCAGACACGGAGAGAGGATGGCATCCGATCCGAGACAGACACAATGGCACAGTCCCTGACCCACCTGAGAGAGAGGCCAGGCGGAAGAAGCAGCTTCCCCAAGGGAGGGGGCATCAGCCTTGGGCCCCGGGCCCCAGCTGCACGCGGTGCCCTGGGGCTGGCAGAGCCCCGTGGGATCCCCAAGACGTCTTGGCAGCCGAGGTCTCAAAGGTCCCCCTTCGGCTTGGCTTCCTAATAAGGCAAGACCCAGCCCCCGCCCAAAGGCCAGAGCGTGAGTGTGTGAGAGTGTGTGTGTGAGAGTGTCAGGGGGCAAGGGTGTGGGCGGGCCGACTGGGGTCGGGGGTGGGGGCGGTGGGGGGGGGGGGGGGGGGGGGGGAGGGCGGAGGCGGGGGATACCCAGAATGGGGGGGGAAGGGTGTGGAGCTGGGGGGTTGCATATCATGTGGGGTCCAAGGATACCGGACGGTCATCTTGTTTCTTGCAATCCGAATGCGGAGTGGCCCTCCGGCCTCTTGGAGGCAACCCAGGTCTGCGTTGGGAGTCGGGGCCCCGTCATCCTCCCGCAGAGGGGCTATGGCCGTGGCGATCCAAAAGTTGGCACGCTGCTACCCGCCATGCCCGCTGACTGGCTGGCCGGCTGGCCAAAGGCCCTGTTGGCTGGAAGATAGGCTACGGCTTGAGGGCGTTCGGGTCATATCTGGTTTTATTCCGATGGTGTGCCTCATCCTAATGTTACTTGGTTGATGATAGGAGAATCTCTGAGTGACACTATTTCCTTGCTTTTCAATGGATCCCTTTTGTTGCAGAACCTTTCCCTTGAAAGTGAAGGAACCTATGTCTGCACAGGCACTAATGCTCTTGCAAAGGCAAAAGCATTCCGTCCTCCACTAGCTTGGTAAGCACCAAGTCCCTTCTTGTCTTCAAGTGCTTCCTATAATACGTGCAAAGGAGGACCCGGTTTTGTGGATTCTGGAGTCAAGGAGTTAACAAGTGGACGTTACATGGTTTTAAGCATTGCTGTCACTGCCCACTTACAACCGCCTCTAAATTTAACCCTCTGTCTTACCTGTTCTTCTCTCAGAAGGCTGTGACTGCCTTGCTGCTGCTTGTCTGCCTAAGAACCCACAATGAGATATTAACTTTCTGCCAGAATCAAGATCCTTCATACTCTGCCTCTGTGTGCATGCTTGTGTGCCACGTTGCTTCAGTCCTGCCTGCCTGACTGTTGTGACCCCATGGGCTGTAGCCCGCCAGGCTCCTCTTACTGTAGGAGCCTCCAGGCAAGCATGCTGAAGTAGGTTGTCATGTGGTCCTCCAGGGGATCTTCCCAACCCAGGTATCAAACCCACATCTCCTTCATTCCCTGCATGGGCAGACAGGTTCTTTACTGCTAGCACCACCTGGGAAGCGCATTCTGGCTCTACATCTCCTTAATTTATAACTAAACTCTGTTCTAGGCAACGCAGTTTCCCGCACTCTGATCCAACACCACACACACGCACACACACACAGAGGGAGACACAGCGACTGACGGACAGAAGACGGGAGGCAGGCACAGGAGCGAGGATGGCATCCGATCCGAGACAGACACAGTGGCACAGTCCCTGACCCACCTCAGAGAGAGGCCAGGCTGAAGAAGCAGCTTCCCCAAGGGGGGGGGCGTCAGCCTTGGGCCCCGGGCCCCAGCCTGCACGCGGTGCCCTGGGGCTGGCAGAGCCCCCCCCCCCCCAACGTGGCGTCCCCAAGACGTCTTGGCAGCCGAGGTCTCAAAGGTCCCCTTCGGCTTGGCTTCCTAAGGCAAGACCCAGCCCCCGCCCAAAGGCCAGAGGGTGAGTGTGTGAGAGTGTGTGTGCGAGTGTGTCAGGGGGCAAGGGTGTGGGCGGGCCGACTGGGGTCCAGGGGGATACCCAGAATGGAGGGCCGAGGGTGTGGAGGCCGTGGGTTGGGAAGCCTGTGTGGTTCTCTTGCTGTTTCTCTCTCCCTCTTTCTCCATCTCCCTTACCTGTGGTTTCTGGCTCCTGACCTGTCTCGGCGGCAGGGTGGGTGTGTGGGGTGTGTGTGTGGGTGTGTGTGTGTGTGTGTGTGTGTGTGTGTGTGTGTGTGTGTGTGTGTGTGAGCCCGCGGGAGAGCACGCGCAGTCGCGTGCGAGGATGGCACTAGGGTTGCGGGTGGGGCTGGGGCGTGGGGCAGCCGCCCCCCCCCCCCCCCCCAGGATTACCTGAGGCTTGCCTAGGGAGCCCCAGACGGAGACTGGAAGGTCATCTGGTTTTTTGGAAGCCGAAAGCGGAGGGGCTCTCGGGCCGCACGGAGGCAGCCCAGGTCTGTGGCGGGCGTCGGGCCCCGCCCCCCAGGCCCGGGTCACCCACCCGCGGAGGGGCTGGGGCCGGGGGGATCCAAGAGATGGGACGCCCGCTGCTGCCTGCGAGGGCCGCCGGCTGGAAGGCAGGCGACCGACGGCTGTGAGCGCGGTGGGGTGCGAGGGGCCAGGGTTGGGGCGGGGGCTTGCGGTGCAGGCCACGCCAGGGGTGGGGCTGGGGGAGGTGTGGGGCGGGAGAGGGGGCGGGGGCTAAAGGAGAGGGGAGGCAAAAAGCCTACAGCACCCGGTATTCCCAGGCGGTCTCCCATCCAAGTACTAACCAGGCCCGACCCTGCTTAGCTTCCGAGATCAGACGAGATCGGGCGCGTTCAGGGTGGTATGGCCGTAGACGGAGGCGGCTGCCTCCAAGCGCCCTAAGAGCCCCGCGCCGCGCCGCGCCTCCCTTTCGCTGTGACCTGCCTGCCGGGCGGGCCAGCCGGCCGCACCTCTCCAGGGGCCGCGCGCTGTACCTGAGCCGGACGACCCGCCACCGGACTCCGGCCGGCCAGGGCCGGCAGCCCGGCGGCCGGCCGACGCCGCCCCGCCCCCGCTCACCATCCCCGTGCGTGCGTGCGTGCGGGGGCGGGACGGGCGCGGAGGTCTCGGCGCTCTCCCACCCCGGGCCTCTGCAGGCCCGCCCCCGCTGGGCGGCGCCCCCACCCCCAGCCCGTTCGCTGCACAGGGCCAGGTGGCCCCGGAGGTCTCTGGCTTCCGGGCCCGCCGCTGCCCGCCGCCCGCGGGCCTCTGAGCCTCCTCTGGGCCTCCTGCGCAGCCCAGCTGGAGCCCTGAGCGCCCATCCTGCCCGGCACCTGCCCGGTGCCCAAACCCACGGGGAGCCAGCAGCGCGGCCGACAGGAGCGCGTCAGCCCCGCCCCTTCGCCCTATCCAGGCCCCACTTGCCCCCACGCCGCCCGCCAAGCACAGGACCGTCCTGAGAGAGCAGACGGCCGACAGGCAGGCACACGGACAGACACACAAGACACTCGCCTCACGCACCCACGCCAAGTGAGACAAGCCGGCTGGCGCAAGCTCGTCAGCCAGAGCCAGGGCCCCAGCAACCTGTGAGAGGCCGGGGCCAGAGGAAGGGACTGGAGGCCGGGTGTCAGGAGACACAGAGGCAGAGAGAGACTGAGGTTCAGAGACAGACTCGAAGACAGGGAGAGGGAGATGCAGCCGGACAGACAGACGGGAGCGCGCGCGCACGCAGACACACACACACACACACACACACACACACACAGACAGGGAGACACAGCGACTGACGGACAGAAGACGGGAGGCAGACACGGGAGAGAGGATGGCATCCGATCCGAGACAGACACAATGGCACAGTCCCTGACCCACCTGAGAGAGAGGCCAGGCGGAAGAAGCAGCTTCCCCAAGGGAGGGGGCATCAGCCTTGGGCCCCGGGCCCCAGCTGCACGCGGTGCCCTGGGGCTGGCAGAGCCCCGTGGGATCCCCAAGACGTCTTGGCAGCCGAGGTCTCAAAGGTCCCCTTCGGCTTGGCTTCCTAATAAGGCAAGACCCAGCCCCCGCCCAAAGGCCAGAGCGTGAGTGTGTGAGAGTGTGTGTGTGTGAGTGTCAGGGGGCAAGGGTGTGGGCGGGCCGACTGGGGTCGGGGGTGGGGGGGGTGGGGGGGCGGGGAGGGGGGGGGGAGGCCGGGGCGGGATACCCAGAATGGAGGGGGAAGGGTGTGGAGCTGGGGGGTTGCATATCATGTGGGGTCCAAGCATACCGGACGGTCATCTTGTTTCTTGCAATCCGAATGCGGAGTGGCCCTCCGGCCTCTTGGAGGCAACCCAGGTCTGCGTTGGGAGTCGGGGCCCCGGTCATCCTCCCGCAGAGGGGCTATGGCCGTGGCGATCCAAAAGTTGGCACGCTGCTACCCGCCATGCCCGCTGACTGGCTGGCCGGCTGGCCAAAGGCCCTGTTGGCTGGAAGATAGGCTACGGCTTGAGGGCGTTCGGGTCATATCTGGTTTTATTCCGATGGTGTGCCTCATCCTAATGTTACTTGGTTGATGATAGGAGAATCTCTGAGTGACACTATTTCCTTGCTTTTCAATGGATCCCTTTTGTTGCAGAACCTTTCCCTTGAAAGTGAAGGAACCTATGTCTGCACAGGCACTAATGCTCTTGCAAAGGCAAAAGCAATTCCGTCCTCCACTAGCTTGGTAAGCACCAAGTCCTTCTTGTCTTCAAGTGCTTCCTATAATACGTGCAAAGGAGGACCCGGTTTTGTGGATTCTGGAGTCAAGGAGTTAACAAGTGGACGTTACATGGTTTTAAGCATTGCTGTCACTGCCCACTTACAAACCGCCTCTAAATTTAACCCTCTGTCTTACCTGTTCTTCTCTCAGAAGGCTGTGACTGCCTTGCTGCTGCTTGTCTGCCTAAGAACCCACAATGAGATATTAACTTTCTGCCCAGAATCAAGATCCTTCATACTCTGCCTCTGTGTGCATGCTTGTGTGCCACGTTGCTTCAGTCCTGCCTGCCTGACTGTTGTGACCCCATGGGCTGTAGCCCGCCAGGCTCCTCTTACTGTAGGAGCCTCCAGGCAAGCATGCTGAAGTAGGTTGTCATGTGGTCCTCCAGGGGATCTTCCCAACCCAGGTATCAAACCCACATCTCCTTCATTCCCTGCATGGGCAGACAGGTTCTTTACTGCTAGCACCACCTGGGAAGCGCATTCTGGCTCTACATCTCCTTAATTTATAACTAAACTCTGTTCTAGGCAACGCAGTTTCCCGCACTCTGATCCAACACCACACACACGCACACACACACAGAGGGAGACACAGCGACTGACGGACAGAAGACGGGAGGCAGGCACAGGAGCGAGGATGGCATCCGATCCGAGACAGACACAGTGGCACAGTCCCTGACCCACCTCAGAGAGAGGCCAGGCTGAAGAAGCAGCTTCCCCAAGGGAGGGGGCGTCAGCCTTGGGCCCCGGGCCCCAGCTGCACGCGGTGCCCTGGGGCTGGCAGAGCCCCCCCCCCCCCCCAACGTGGCGTCCCCAAGACGTCTTGGCAGCCGAGGTCTCAAAGGTCCCCTTCGGCTTGGCTTCCTAAGGCAAGACCCAGCCCCCGCCCAAAGGCCAGAGGGTGAGTGTGTGAGAGTGTGTGTGCGAGTGTGTCAGGGGGCAAGGGTGTGGGCGGGCCGACTGGGGTCCAGGGGGATACCCAGAATGGAGGGCCGAGGGTGTGGAGGCCGTGGGTTGGGAAGCCTGTGTGGTTCTCTTGCTGTTTCTCTCTCCCTCTTTCTCCATCTCCCTTACCTGTGGTTTCTGGCTCCTGACCTGTCTCGGCGGCGGGGTGGGTGTGTGGGTGTGTGTGTGTGGGGTGTGTGTGTGTGTGTGTGTGTGTGTGTGTGTGTGAGCCCGCGGGAGAGCACGCGCAGTCGCGTGCGAGGATGGCACTAGGGTTGCGGGTGGGGCTGGGGCGTGGGGCAGCCGCCCCACCCCCACGCCCCCAGGATTACCTGAGGCTTGCCTAGGGAGCCCCAGACGGAGACTGGAAGGTCATCTGGTTTTTTGGAAGCCGAAAGCGGAGGGGCTCTCGGGCCGCACGGAGGCAGCCCAGGTCTGTGGCGGGCGTCGGACCCCGCCCCCCAGGCCCGGGTCACCCACCCGCGGAGGGGCTGGGGCCGGGGGGATCCAAGAGATGGGACGCCCGCTGCTGCCTGCGAGGGCCGCCGGCTGGAAGGCAGGCGACCGACGGCTGTGAGCGCGGTGGGGTGCGAGGGGCCAGGGTTGCGGCGGGGGCTTGCGGTGCAGGCCACGCCAGGGGTGGGGCTGGGGGAGGTGTGGGGCGGGAGAGGGGGCGGGGGCTAAAGGAGAGGGGAGGCAAAAAGCCTACAGCACCCGGTATTCCCAGGCGGTCTCCCATCCAAGTACTAACCAGGCCCGACCCTGCTTAGCTTCCGAGATCAGACGAGATCGGGCGCGTTCAGGGTGGTATGGCCGTAGACGGAGGTGGCTGCCTCCAAGCGCCCTAAGAGCCCCGCGCCGCGCCGCGCCTCCCTTTCGCTGTGACCTGCCTGCCGGGCGGGCCAGCCGGCCGCACCTCTCCAGGGGCCGCGCGCTGTACCTGAGCCGGACGACCCGCCACCGGACTCCGGCCGGCCAGGGCCGGCAGCCCGGCGGCCGGCCGACGCCGCCCCGCCCCCGCTCACCATCCCCGTGCGTGCGTGCGGGGGCGGGACGGGCGCGGAGGTCTCGGCGCTCTCCCACCCCGGGCCTCTGCAGGCCCGCCCCCGCTGGGCGGCGCCCCCACCCCCAGCCCATTCGCTGCACAGGGCCAGGTGGCCCCGGAGGTCTCTGGCTTCCGGGCCCGCCGCTGCCCGCCGCCCGCGGGCCTCTGAGCCTCCTCTGGGCCTCCTGCGCAGCCCAGCTGGAGCCCTGAGCGCCCATCCTGCCCGGCACCTGCCCGGTGCCCAAACCCACGGGGAGCCAGCAGCGCGGCCGACAGGAGCGCGTCAGCCCCGCCCCTTCGCCCTATCCAGGCCCCACTTGCCCCCACGCCGCCCGCCAAGCACAGGACCGTCCTGAGAGAGCAGACGGCCGACAGGCAGGCACACGGACAGACACACAAGACACTCGCCTCACGCACCCACGCCAAGTGAGACAAGCCGGCTGGCGCAAGCTCGTCAGCCAGAGCCAGGGCCCCAGCAACCTGTGAGAGGCCGGGGCCAGAGGAAGGGACTGGAGGCCGGGTGTCAGGAGACACAGAGGCAGAGAGAGACTGAGGTTCAGAGACAGACTCGAAGACAGGGAGAGGGAGATGCAGCCGGACAGACAGACGGGAGCGCGCGCGCACGCAGACACACACACACACACACACACACACACACACACACACAGAGGGAGACACAGCGACTGACGGACAGAAAACGGGAGGCAGACACGGGAGAGAGGATGGCATCCGATCCGAGACAGACACAATGGCACAGTCCCTGACCCACCTGAGAGAGAGGCCAGGCGGAAGAAGCAGCTTCCCCAAGGGAGGGGGCATCAGCCTTGGGCCCCGGGCCCCAGCTGCACGCGGTGCCCTGGGGCTGGCAGAGCCCCGTGGGATCCCCAAGACGTCTTGGCAGCCGAGGTCTCAAAGGTCCCCTTCGGCTTGGCTTCCTAATAAGGCAAGACCCAGCCCCCGCCCAAAGGCCAGAGCGTGAGTGTGTGAGAGTGTGTGCGTGAGAGTGTCAGGGGGCAAGGGTGTGGGCGGGCCGACTGGGGTCGGGGGTGGGGGGGTGGGGGGGGCGGGGAGGGGGGGGGGAGGCCGGGGCGGGATACCCAGAATGGAGGGGGAAGGGTGTGGAGCTGGGGGGTTGCAGATCATGTGGGGTCCAAGCATACCGGACGGTCATCTTGTTTCTTGCAATCCGAATGCGGAGTGGCCCTCCGGCCTCTTGGAGGCAACCCAGGTCTGCGTTGGGAGTCGGGGCCCCGGTCATCCTCCCGCAGAGGGGCTATGGCCGTGGGAATCCAAAAGTTGGCACGCTGCTACCCGCCATGCCCGCTGACTGGCTGGCCGGCTGGCCAAAGGCCCTGTTGGCTGGAAGATAGGCTACGGCTTGAGGGCGTTCGGGTCATATCTGGTTTTATTCCGATGGTGTGCCTCATCCTAATGTTACTTGGTTGATGATAGGAGACTCTCTGAGTGACACTATTTCCTTGCTTTTCAATGGATCCCTTTTGTTGCAGAACCTTTCCCTTGAAAGTGAAGGAACCTATGTCTGCACAGGCACTAATGCTCTTGCAAAGGCAAAAGCAATTCCGTCCTCCACTAGCTTGGTAAGCACCAAGTCCTTCTTGTCTTCAAGTGCTTCCTATAATACGTGCAAAGGAGGACCCGGTTTTGTGGATTCTGGAGTCAGGGAGTTAACAAGTGGACGTTACATGGTTTTAAGCATTGCTGTCACTGCCCACTTACAAACCGCCTCTAAATTTAACCCTCTGTCTTACCTGTTCTTCTCTCAGAAGGCTGTGACTGCCTTGCTGCTGCTTGTCTGCCTAAGAACCCACAATGAGGTGTTAACTTTCTGCCCAGAATCAAGATCCTTCATACTCTGCCTCTGTGTGCATGCTTGTGTGCCACGTTGCTTCAGTCCTGCCTGCCTGACTGTTGTGACCCCATGGGCTGTAGCCCGCCAGGCTCCTCTTACTGTAGGAGCCTCCAGGCAAGCATGCTGAAGTAGGTTGTCATGTCGTCCTCCAGGGGATCTTCCCAACCCAGGTATCAAACCCACATCTCCTTCATTCCCTGCATGGGCAGACAGGTTCTTTACTGCTAGCACCACCTGGGAAGCGCATTCTGGCTCTACATCTCCTTAATTTATAACTAAACTCTGTTCTAGGCAACGCAGTTTCCCGCACTCTGATCCAACACCACACACACGCACACACACACAGAGGGAGACACAGCGACTGACGGACAGAAGACGGGAGGCAGACACGGGAGCGAGGATGGCATCCGATCCGAGACAGACACAGTGGCACAGTCCCTGACCCACCTCAGAGAGAGGCCAGGCTGAAGAAGCAGCTTCCCCAAGGGAGGGGGCGTCAGCCTTGGGCCCCGGGCCCCAGCTGCACGCGGTGCCCTGGGGCTGGCAGGGCCCCCCCCCCCCCCACCGTGGCGTCCCCAAGACGTCTTGGCAGCCGAGGTCTCAAAGGTCCCCTTCGGCTTGGCTTCCTAAGGCAAGACCCAGCCCCCGCCCAAAGGCCAGAGGGTGAGTGTGTGAGAGTGTGTGTGCGAGTGTGTCAGGGGGCAAGGGTGTGGGCGGGGCCGACTGGGGTCCAGGGGGATACCCAGAATGGAGGGCCGAGGGTGTGGAGGGCCGTGGGTTGGGAAGCCTGTGTGGTTCTCTTGCTGTTTCTCTCTCCCTCTTTCTCCATCTCCCTTACCTGTGGTTTCTGGCTCCTGACCTGTCTCGGCGGCGGGGTGGGTGTGTGGGTGTGTGTGTGGGGGGTGTGTGTGTGTGTGTGTGTGAGCCCGCGGGAGAGCACGCGCAGTCGCGTGCGAGGATGGCACTAGGGTTGCGGGTGGGGCTGGGGCGTGGGGCAGCCGCCCCCCCCCCCCCCCCCCAGGATTACCTGAGGCTTGCCTAGGGAGCCCCAGACGGAGACTGGAAGGTCATCTGGTTTTCTGGAAGCCGAAAGCGGAGGGGCTCTCGGGCCGCACGGAGGCAGCCCAGGTCTGTGGCGGGCGTCGGAGCCCGCCCCCCAGGCCCGGGTCACCCACCCGCGGAGGGGCTGGGGCCGGGGGGATCCAAGAGATGGGACGCCCGCTGCTGCCTGCGAGGGCCGCCGGCTGGAAGGCAGGCGACCGACGGCTGTGAGCGCGGTGGGGTGCGAGGGGCCAGGGTTGGGGCGGGGGCTTGCGGTGCAGGCCACGCCAGGGGTGGGGCTGGGGGAGGTGTGGGGCGGGAGAGGGGGCGGGGGCTAAAGGAGAGGGGAGGCAAAAAGCCTACAGCACCCGGTATTCCCAGGCGGTCTCCCATCCAAGTACTAACCAGGCCCGACCCTGCTTAGCTTCCGAGATCAGACGAGATCGGGCGCGTTCAGGGTGGTATGGCCGTAGACGGAGGCGGCTGCCTCCAAGCGCCCTAAGAGCCCCGCGCCGCGCCGCGCCTCCCTTTCGCTGTGACCTGCCTGCCGGGCGGGCCAGCCGGCCGCACCTCTCCAGGGGCCGCGCGCTGTACCTGAGCCGGACGACCCGCCACCGGACTCCGGCCGGCCAGGGCCGGCAGCCCGGCGGCCGGCCGACGCCGCCCCGCCCCCGCTCACCATCCCCGTGCGTGCGTGCGGGGGCGGGACGGGCGCGGAGGTCTCGGCGCTCTCCCACCCCGGGCCTCTGCAGGCCCGCCCCCGCTGGGGCGGCGCCCCCCACCCCCCAGCCCGTTCGCTGCACAGGGGCCAGGTGGCCCCGGAGGTCTCTGGCTTCCGGGCCCGCCGCTGCCCGCCGCCCGCGGGCCTCTGAGCCTCCTCTGGGCCTCCTGCGCAGCCCAGCTGGAGCCCTGAGCGCCCATCCTGCCCGGCACCTGCCCGGTGCCCAAACCCACGGGGAGCCAGCAGCGCGGCCGACAGGAGCGCGTCAGCCCCGCCCCTTCGCCCTATCCAGGCCCCCACTTGCCCCCACGCCGCCCGCCAAGCACAGGACCGTCCTGAGAGAGCAGACGGCCGACAGGCAGGCACACGGACAGACACACAAGACCCTCGCCTCACGCACCCCACGCCAAGTGAGACAAGCCGGCTGGCGCAAGCTCGTCAGCCAGAGCCAGGGCCCCAGCAACCTGTGAGAGGCCGGGGCCAGAGGAAGGGGACTGGAGGCCGGGTGTCAGGAGACACAGAGGCAGAGAGAGACTGAGGTTCAGAGACAGACTCGAAGACAGGGAGAGGGAGATGCAGCCGGACAGACAGACGGGAGCGCGCGCGCACGCAGACACACACACACACACACACACACACACACACACACACAGAGGGAGACACAGCGACTGACGGACAGAAAACGGGAGGCAGACACGGGAGAGAGGATGGCATCCGATCCGAGACAGACACAATGGCACAGTCCCTGACCCACCTGAGAGAGAGGCCAGGCGGAAGAAGCAGCTTCCCCCAAGGGAGGGGGCATCAGCCTTGGGCCCCGGGGCCCCAGCTGCACGCGGTGCCCTGGGGCTGGCAGAGCCCCGTGGGATCCCCAAGACGTCTTGGCAGCCGAGGTCTCAAAGGTCCCCTTCGGCTTGGCTTCCTAATAAGGCAAGACCCAGCCCCCGCCCAAAGGCCAGAGCGTGAGTGTGTGAGAGTGTGTGCGTGAGAGTGTCAGGGGGCAAGGGTGTGGCGGGCCGGGCGACTGGGGTCGGGGGGTGGGGGGGGTGGGGGGGCGGGGAGGGGGGGGGGAGGCCGGGGCGGGATACCCAGAATGGAGGGGGAAGGGTGTGGAGCTGGGGGGTTGCAGATCATGTGGGGTCCAAGCATACCGGACGGTCATCTTGTTTCTTGCAATCCGAATGCGGAGTGGCCCTCCCGGCCTCTTGGAGGCAACCCAGGTCTGCGTTGGGAGTCGGGGCCCCGGTCATCCTCCCGCAGAGGGGCTATGGCCGTGGGAATCCAAAAGTTGGCACGCTGCTACCCGCCATGCCCGCTGACTGGCTGGCCCGGCTGGCCAAAGGCCCTGTTGGCTGGAAGATAGGCTACGGCTTGAGGGGCGTTCGGGTCATATCTGGTTTTATTCCGATGGTGTGCCTCATCCTAATGTTACTTGGTTGATGATAGGAGACTCTCTGAGTGACACTATTTCCTTGCTTTTCAATGGATCCCTTTTGTTGCAGAACCTTTCCCTTGAAAGTGAAGGAACCTATGTCTGCACAGGCACTAATGCTCTTGCAAAGGCAAAAGCAATTCCGTCCTCCACTAGCTTTGGTAAGCACCAAGTCCTTCTTGTCTTCAAGTGCTTCCTATAATACGTGCAAAGGAGGACCCGGTTTTGTGGATTCTGGAGTCAGGGAGTTAACAAGTGGACGTTACATGGTTTTTAAGCATTGCTGTCACTGCCCACTTACAAACCCGCCTCTAAATTTAACCTCTGTCTTACCTGTTCTTCTCTCAGAAGGCTGTGACTGCCTTGCTGCTGCTTGTCTGCCTAAGAACCCACAATGAGGGTGTTAACTTTCTGCCCAGAATCAAGATCCTTCATACTCTGCCTCTGTGTGCATGCTTGTGTGCCACGTTGCTTCAGTCCTGCCTGCCTGACTGTTGTGACCCCATGGGCTGTAGCCCGCCAGGCTCCTCTTACTGTAGGAGCCTCCAGGCAAGCATGCTGAAGTAGGTTGTCATGTCGTCCTCCAGGGGATCTTCCCAACCCAGGTATCAAACCCACATCTCCTTCATTCCCTGCATGGGCAGACAGGTTCTTTACTGCTAGCACCACCGGGGAAGCTGCATTCTGGCTCTACATCTCCTTAATTTATAACTAAACTCTGTTCTAGGCAACGCAGTTTCCCGCACTCTGATCCAACACCACACACACGCACACACACACAGAGGGAGACACAGCGACTGACGGACAGAAGACGGGAGGCAGGACACAGGAGCGAGGATGGCATCCGATCCGAGACAGACACAGTGGCACAGTCCCTGACCCACCTCAGAGAGAGGCCAGGCTGAAGAAGCAGCTTCCCCAAGGGAGGGGGGCGTCAGCCTTGGGCCCCGGGCCCCAGCTGCACGCGGTGCCCTGGGGCTGGCAGAGCCCCCCCCCCCCCCACCGTGGCGTCCCCAAGACGTCTTGGCAGCCGAGGTCTCAAAGGTCCCCTTCGGCTTGGCTTCCTAAGGCAAGACCCAGCCCCCGCCCAAAGGCCAGAGGGTGAGTGTGTGAGAGTGTGTGTGCGAGTGTGTCAGGGGGCAAGGGTGTGGCGGGGCCGACTGGGGTCCAGGGGGATACCCAGAATGGAGGGCCGAGGGTGTGGAGGCCGTGGGTTGGGAAGCCTGTGTGGTTCTCTTGCTGTTTCTCTCTCCCTCTTTCTCCATCTCCCTTACCTGTGGTTTCTGGCTCCTGACCTGTCTCGGCGGCGGGGTGGGTGTGTGGGTGTTGTGTGTGGGGGGTGTGTGTGTGTGTGTGTGTGAGCCCGCGGGAGAGCACGCGCAGTCGCGTGCGAGGATGGCACTAGGGTTGCGGGTGGGGCTGGGGCGTGGGGCAGCCCGCCCCCCCCCACCCCCCCAGGATTACCTGAGGCTTGCCTAGGGAGCCCCCAGACGGAGACCTGGAAGGTCATCTGGTTTTCTGGAAGCCGAAAGCGGAGGGGCTCTCGGGCCGCACGGAGGCAGCCCAGGTCTGTGGCGGGCGTCGGAGCCCGCCCCCCAGGCCCGGGTCACCCACCCGCGGAGGGGCTGGGGCCGGGGGGGATCCAAGAGATGGGACGCCCGCTGCTGCCTGCGAGGGCCGCCGGCTGGAAGGCAGGCGACCGACGGCTGTGAGCGCGGTGGGGTGCGAGGGGCCAGGGTTGGGGCGGGGGCTTGCGGGGCAGGCCACGCCAGGGGTGGGGCTGGGGGAGGTGTGGGGGGGGGAGAGGGGGCGGGGGGCTAAAGGAGAGGGGAGGCAAAAAGCCTACAGCACCCGGTATTCCCAGGCGGTCTCCCATCCAAGTACTAACCAGGCCCGGACCCTGCTTAGCTTCCGGTGGTATGGCCGTAGACGGAGGCGGCTGCCTCCAAGCGCCCTAAGAGCCCCGCGCCGCGCCGCGCCTCCCTTTCGCTGTGACCTGCCTGCCGGGCGGGCCAGCCGGCCGCACCTCTCCAGGGGCCGCGCGCTGTACCTGAGCCGGACGACCCGCCACCGGACTCCGGCCGGCCAGGGCCGGCAGCCCGGCGGCCGGCCGACGCCGCCCCGCCCCCGCTCACCATCCCCGTGCGTGCGTGCGGGGGCGGGACGGGCGCGGAGGTCTCGGCGCTCTCCCACCCCGGGCCTCTGCAGGCCCGCCCCCCGCTGGGCGGCGCCCCCACCCCCAGCCCGTTCGCTGCACAGGGCCAGGTGGCCCCGGAGGTCTCTGGCTTCCGGGCCCGCCGCTGCCCGCCGCCCGCGGGCCTCTGAGCCTCCTCTGGGCCTCCTGCGCAGCCCAGCTGGAGCCCTGAGCGCCCATCCTGCCCGGCACCTGCCCGGTGCCCAAACCCACGGGGAGCCAGCAGCGCGGCCGACAGGAGCGCGTCAGCCCCGCCCCTTCGCCCTATCCAGGCCCCACTTGCCCCCACGCCGCCCGCCAAGCACAGGACCGTCCTGAGAGAGCAGACGGCCGACAGGCAGGCACACGGACAGACACACAAGACACTCGCCTCACGCACCCACGCCAAGTGAGACAAGCCGGCTGGCGCAAGCTCGTCAGCCAGAGCCAGGGCCCCAGCAACCTGTGAGAGGCCGGGGCCAGAGGAAGGGACTGGAGGCCGGGTGTCAGGAGACACAGAGGCAGAGAGAGACTGAGGTTCAGAGACAGACTCGAAGACAGGGAGAGGGAGATGCAGCCGGACAGACAGACGGGAGCGCGCGCGCACGCAGACACACACACACACACACACACACACACACACACACACAGAGGGAGACACAGCGACTGACGGACAGAAAACGGGAGGCAGACACGGGAGAGAGGATGGCATCCGATCCGAGACAGACACAATGGCACAGTCCCTGACCCACCTGAGAGAGAGGCCAGGCGGAAGAAGCAGCTTCCCCAAGGGAGGGGGCATCAGCCTTGGGCCCCGGGCCCCAGCTGCACGCGGTGCCCTGGGGCTGGCAGAGCCCCGTGGGATCCCCAAGACGTCTTGGCAGCCGAGGTCTCAAAGGTCCCCTTCGGCTTGGCTTCCTAATAAGGCAAGACCCAGCCCCCGCCCAAAGGCCAGAGCGTGAGTGTGTGAGAGTGTGTGCGTGAGAGTGTCAGGGGGCAAGGGTGTGGGCGGGCCGACTGGGGTCGGGGGTGGGGGGGTGGGGGGGCGGGGAGGGGGGGGGAGGCCGGGGCGGGATACCCAGAATGGAGGGGGAAGGGTGTGGAGCTGGGGGGTTGCAGATCATGTGGGGTCCAAGCATACCGGACGGTCATCTTGTTTCTTGCAATCCGAATGCGGAGTGGCCCTCCGGCCTCTTGGAGGCAACCCAGGTCTGCGTTGGGAGTCGGGGCCCCGGTCATCCTCCCGCAGAGGGGCTATGGCCGTGGCGCTCCAAAAGTTGGCACGCTGCTACCCGCCATGCCCGCTGACTGGCTGGCCGGCTGGCCAAAGGCCCTGTTGGCTGGAAGATAGGCTACGGCTTGAGGGCGTTCGGGTCATATCTGGTTTTATTCCGATGGTGTGCCTCATCCTAATGTTACTTGGTTGATGATAGGAGACTCTCTGAGTGACACTATTTCCTTGCTTTTCAATGGATCCCTTTTGTTGCAGAACCTTTCCCTTGAAAGTGAAGGAACCTATGTCTGCACAGGCACTAATGCTCTTGCAAAGGCAAAAGCAATTCCGTCCTCCACTAGCTTGGTAAGCACCAAGTCCTTCTTGTCTTCAAGTGCTTCCTATAATACGTGCAAAGGAGGACCCGGTTTTGTGGATTCTGGAGTCAGGGAGTTAACAAGTGGACGTTACATGGTTTTAAGCATTGCTGTCACTGCCCACTTACAAACCGCCTCTAAATTTAACCCTCTGTCTTACCTGTTCTTCTCTCAGAAGGCTGTGACTGCCTTGCTGCTGCTTGTCTGCCTAAGAACCCACAATGAGGTGTTAACTTTCTGCCCAGAATCAAGATCCTTCATACTCTGCCTCTGTGTGCATGCTTGTGTGCCACGTTGCTTCAGTCCTGCCTGCCTGACTGTTGTGACCCCATGGGCTGTAGCCCGCCAGGCTCCTCTTACTGTAGGAGCCTCCAGGCAAGCATGCTGAAGTAGGTTGTCATGTCGTCCTCCAGGGGATCTTCCCAACCCAGGTATCAAACCCACATCTCCTTCATTCCCTGCATGGGCAGACAGGTTCTTTACTGCTAGCACCACCTGGGAAGCGCATTCTGGCTCTACATCTCCTTAATTTATAACTAAACTCTGTTCTAGGCAACGCAGTTTCCCGCACTCTGATCCAACACCACACACACGCACACACACACAGAGGGAGACACAGCGACTGACGGACAGAAGACGGGAGGCAGACACGGGAGCGAGGATGGCATCCGATCCGAGACAGACACAGTGGCACAGTCCCTGACCCACCTCAGAGAGAGGCCAGGCTGAAGAAGCAGCTTCCCCAAGGGAGGGGGCGTCAGCCTTGGGCCCCGGGCCCCAGCTGCACGCGGTGCCCTGGGGCTGGCAGAGCCCCCCCCCCCCCCCAACCGTGGCGTCCCCAAGACGTCTTGGCAGCCGAGGTCTCAAAGGTCCCCTTCGGCTTGGCTTCCTAAGGCAAGACCCAGCCCCCGCCCAAAGGCCAGAGGGTGAGTGTGTGAGTGTGTGTGCGAGTGTGTCAGGGGGCAAGGGTGTGGGCGGGCCGACTGGGGTCCAGGGGGATACCCAGAATGGAGGGCCGAGGGTGTGGAGGCCGTGGGTTGGGAAGCCTGTGTGGTTCTCTTGCTGTTTCTCTCTCCCTCTTTCTCCATCTCCCTTACCTGTGGTTTCTGGCTCCTGACCTGTCTCGGCGGCGGGGTGGGTGTGTGGGTGTGTGTGTGGGGGGTGTGTGTGTGTGTGTGTGTGAGCCCGCGGGAGAGCACGCGCAGTCGCGTGCGAGGATGGCACTAGGGTTGCGGGTGGGGCTGGGGCGTGGGGCAGCCGCCCCCCCCCACCCCCCCAGGATTACCTGAGGCTTGCCTAGGGAGCCCCAGACGGAGACTGGAAGGTCATCTGGTTTTCTGGAAGCCGAAAGCGGAGGGGCTCTCGGGCCGCACGGAGGCAGCCCAGGTCTGTGGCGGGCGTCGGAGCCCGCCCCCCAGGCCCGGGTCACCCACCCGCGGAGGGGCTGGGGCCGGGGGGATCCAAGAGATGGGACGCCCGCTGCTGCCTGCGAGGGCCGCCGGCTGGAAGGCAGGCGACCGACGGCTGTGAGCGCGGTGGGGTGCGAGGGGCCAGGGTTGGGGCGGGGGCTTGCGGTGCAGGCCACGCCAGGGGTGGGGCTGGGGGAGGTGTGGGGCGGGAGAGGGGGCGGGGGCTAAAGGAGAGGGGAGGCAAAAAGCCTACAGCACCCGGTATTCCCAGGCGGTCTCCCATCCAAGTACTAACCAGGCCCGACCCTGCTTAGCTTCCGAGATCAGACGAGATCGGGCGCGTTCAGGGTGGTATGGCCGTAGACGGAGGCGGCTGCCTCCAAGCGCCCTAAGAGCCCCGCGCCGCGCCGCGCCTCCCTTTCGCTGTGACCTGCCTGCCGGGCGGGCCAGCCGGCCGCACCTCTCCAGGGGCCGCGCGCTGTACCTGAGCCGGACGACCCGCCACCGGACTCCGGCCGGCCAGGGCCGGCAGCCCGGCGGCCGGCCGACGCCGCCCCGCCCCCGCTCACCATCCCCGTGCGTGCGTGCGGGGGCGGGACGGGCGCGGAGGTCTCGGCGCTCTCCCACCCCGGGCCTCTGCAGGCCCGCCCCCGCTGGGCGGCGCCCCCACCCCCAGCCCGTTCGCTGCACAGGGCCAGGTGGCCCCGGAGGTCTCTGGCTTCCGGGCCCGCCGCTGCCCGCCGCCCGCGGGCCTCTGAGCCTCCTCTGGGCCTCCTGCGCAGCCCAGCTGGAGCCCTGAGCGCCCATCCTGCCCGGCACCTGCCCGGTGCCCAAACCCACGGGGAGCCAGCAGCGCGGCCGACAGGAGCGCGTCAGCCCCGCCCCTTCGCCCTATCCAGGCCCCACTTGCCCCCACGCCGCCCGCCAAGCACAGGACCGTCCTGAGAGAGCAGACGGCCGACAGGCAGGCACACGGACAGACACACAAGACACTCGCCTCACGCACCCACGCCAAGTGAGACAAGCCGGCTGGCGCAAGCTCGTCAGCCAGAGCCAGGGCCCCAGCAACCTGTGAGAGGCCGGGGCCAGAGGAAGGGACTGGAGGCCGGGTGTCAGGAGACACAGAGGCAGAGAGAGACTGAGGTTCAGAGACAGACTCGAAGACAGGGAGAGGGAGATGCAGCCGGACAGACAGACGGGAGCGCGCGCGCACGCAGACACACACACACACACACACACACACACACACACACACACAGAGGGAGACACAGCGACTGACGGACAGAAAACGGGAGGCAGACACGGGAGAGAGGATGGCATCCGATCCGAGACAGACACAATGGCACAGTCCCTGACCCACCTGAGAGAGAGGCCAGGCGGAAGAAGCAGCTTCCCCAAGGGAGGGGGCATCAGCCTTGGGCCCCGGGCCCCAGCTGCACGCGGTGCCCTGGGGCTGGCAGAGCCCCGTGGGATCCCCAAGACGTCTTGGCAGCCGAGGTCTCAAAGGTCCCCTTCGGCTTGGCTTCCTAATAAGGCAAGACCCAGCCCCCGCCCAAAGGCCAGAGCGTGAGTGTGTGAGAGTGTGTGCGTGAGAGTGTCAGGGGGCAAGGGTGTGGGCGGGCCGACTGGGGTCGGGGGTGGGGGGGGTGGGGGGGCGGGGAGGGGGGGGGAGGCCGGGGCGGGATACCCAGAATGGAGGGGGAAGGGTGTGGAGCTGGGGGGTTGCAGATCATGTGGGGTCCAAGCATACCGGACGGTCATCTTGTTTCTTGCAATCCGAATGCGGAGTGGCCCTCCGGCCTCTTGGAGGCAACCCAGGTCTGCGTTGGGAGTCGGGGCCCCGGTCATCCTCCCGCAGAGGGGCTATGGCCGTGGCGCTCCAAAAGTTGGCACGCTGCTACCCGCCATGCCCGCTGACTGGCTGGCCGGCTGGCCAAAGGCCCTGTTGGCTGGAAGATAGGCTACGGCTTGAGGGCGTTCGGGTCATATCTGGTTTTATTCCGATGGTGTGCCTCATCCTAATGTTACTTGGTTGATGATAGGAGACTCTCTGAGTGACACTATTTCCTTGCTTTTCAATGGATCCCTTTTGTTGCAGAACCTTTCCCTTGAAAGTGAAGGAACCTATGTCTGCACAGGCACTAATGCTCTTGCAAAGGCAAAAGCAATTCCGTCCTCCACTAGCTTGGTAAGCACCAAGTCCTTCTTGTCTTCAAGTGCTTCCTATAATACGTGCAAAGGAGGACCCGGTTTTGTGGATTCTGGAGTCAGGGAGTTAACAAGTGGACGTTACATGGTTTTAAGCATTGCTGTCACTGCCCACTTACAAACCGCCTCTAAATTTAACCCTCTGTCTTACCTGTTCTTCTCTCAGAAGGCTGTGACTGCCTTGCTGCTGCTTGTCTGCCTAAGAACCCACAATGAGATGTTAACTTTCTGCCCAGAATCAAGATCCTTCATACTCTGCCTCTGTGTGCATGCTTGTGTGACACGTTGCTTCAGTCCTGCCTGCCTGACTGTTGTGACCCCATGGGCTGTAGCCCGCCAGGCTCCTCTTACTGTAGGAGCCTCCAGGCAAGCATGCTGAAGTAGGTTGTCATGTCGTCCTCCAGGGGATCTTCCCAACCCAGGTATCAAACCCACATCTCCTTCATTCCCTGCATGGGCAGACAGGTTCTTTACTGCTAGCACCACCTGGGAAGCGCATTCTGGCTCTACATCTCCTTAATTTATAACTAAACTCTGTTCTAGGCAACGCAGTTTCCCGCACTCTGATCCAACACCACACACACGCACACACACACAGAGGGAGACACAGCGACTGACGGACAGAAGACGGGAGGCAGACACGGGAGCGAGGATGGCATCCGATCCGAGACAGACACAGTGGCACAGTCCCTGACCCACCTCAGAGAGAGGCCAGGCTGAAGAAGCAGCTTCCCCAAGGGAGGGGGCGTCAGCCTTGGGCCCCGGGCCCCAGCTGCACGCGGTGCCCTGGGGCTGGCAGAGCCCCCCCCCCCCCCAACCGTGGCGTCCCCAAGACGTCTTGGCAGCCGAGGTCTCAAAGGTCCCCTTCGGCTTGGCTTCCTAAGGCAAGACCCAGCCCCCGCCCAAAGGCCAGAGGGTGAGTGTGTGAGTGTGTGTGCGAGTGTGTCAGGGGGCAAGGGTGTGGGCGGGCCGACTGGGGTCCAGGGGGATACCCAGAATGGAGGGCCGAGGGTGTGGAGGCCGTGGGTTGGGAAGCCTGTGTGGTTCTCTTGCTGTTTCTCTCTCCCTCTTTCTCCATCTCCCTTACCTGTGGTTTCTGGCTCCTGACCTGTCTCGGCGGCGGGGTGGGTGTGTGGGTGTGTGTGTGGGGGGTGTGTGTGTGTGTGTGTGTGAGCCCGCGGGAGAGCACGCGCAGTCGCGTGCGAGGATGGCACTAGGGTTGCGGGTGGGGCTGGGGCGTGGGGCAGCCGCCCCCCCCCACCCCCCCAGGATTACCTGAGGCTTGCCTAGGGAGCCCCAGACGGAGACTGGAAGGTCATCTGGTTTTCTGGAAGCCGAAAGCGGAGGGGCTCTCGGGCCGCACGGAGGCAGCCCAGGTCTGTGGCGGGCGTCGGAGCCCGCCCCCCAGGCCCGGGTCACCCACCCGCGGAGGGGCTGGGGCCGGGGGGATCCAAGAGATGGGACGCCCGCTGCTGCCTGCGAGGGCCGCCGGCTGGAAGGCAGGCGACCGACGGCTGTGAGCGCGGTGGGGTGCGAGGGGCCAGGGTTGGGGCGGGGGCTTGCGGTGCAGGCCACGCCAGGGGTGGGGCTGGGGGAGGTGTGGGGCGGGAGAGGGGGCGGGGGCTAAAGGAGAGGGGAGGCAAAAAGCCTACAGCACCCGGTATTCCCAGGCGGTCTCCCATCCAAGTACTAACCAGGCCCGACCCTGCTTAGCTTCCGAGATCAGACGAGATCGGGCGCGTTCAGGGTGGTATGGCCGTAGACGGAGGCGGCTGCCTCCAAGCGCCCTAAGAGCCCCGCGCCGCGCCGCGCCTCCCTTTCGCTGTGACCTGCCTGCCGGGCGGGCCAGCCGGCCGCACCTCTCCAGGGGCCGCGCGCTGTACCTGAGCCGGACGACCCGCCACCGGACTCCGGCCGGCCAGGGCCGGCAGCCCGGCGGCCGGCCGACGCCGCCCCGCCCCCGCTCACCATCCCCGTGCGTGCGTGCGGGGGCGGGACGGGCGCGGAGGTCTCGGCGCTCTCCCACCCCGGGCCTCTGCAGGCCCGCCCCCGCTGGGCGGCGCCCCCACCCCCAGCCCGTTCGCTGCACAGGGCCAGGTGGCCCCGGAGGTCTCTGGCTTCCGGGCCCGCCGCTGCCCGCCGCCCGCGGGCCTCTGAGCCTCCTCTGGGCCTCCTGCGCAGCCCAGCTGGAGCCCTGAGCGCCCATCCTGCCCGGCACCTGCCCGGTGCCCAAACCCACGGGGAGCCAGCAGCGCGGCCGACAGGAGCGCGTCAGCCCCGCCCCTTCGCCCTATCCAGGCCCCACTTGCCCCCACGCCGCCCGCCAAGCACAGGACCGTCCTGAGAGAGCAGACGGCCGACAGGCAGGCACACGGACAGACACACAAGACACTCGCCTCACGCACCCACGCCAAGTGAGACAAGCCGGCTGGCGCAAGCTCGTCAGCCAGAGCCAGGGCCCCAGCAACCTGTGAGAGGCCGGGGCCAGAGGAAGGGACTGGAGGCCGGGTGTCAGGAGACACAGAGGCAGAGAGAGACTGAGGTTCAGAGACAGACTCGAAGACAGGGAGAGGGAGATGCAGCCGGACAGACAGACGGGAGCGCGCGCGCACGCAGACACACACACACACACACACACACACACACACACACACACAGAGGGAGACACAGCGACTGACGGACAGAAAACGGGAGGCAGACACGGGAGAGAGGATGGCATCCGATCCGAGACAGACACAATGGCACAGTCCCTGACCCACCTGAGAGAGAGGCCAGGCGGAAGAAGCAGCTTCCCCAAGGGAGGGGGCATCAGCCTTGGGCCCCGGGCCCCAGCTGCACGCGGTGCCCTGGGGCTGGCAGAGCCCCGTGGGATCCCCAAGACGTCTTGGCAGCCGAGGTCTCAAAGGTCCCCTTCGGCTTGGCTTCCTAATAAGGCAAGACCCAGCCCCCGCCCAAAGGCCAGAGCGTGAGTGTGTGAGAGTGTGTGCGTGAGAGTGTCAGGGGGCAAGGGTGTGGGCGGGCCGACTGGGGTCGGGGGGGGGGGGGGGGGGGGGGGGGGGGGGCGGGGAGGGGGGGGGAGGCCGGGGCGGGATACCCAGAATGGAGGGGGAAGGGTGTGGAGCTGGGGGGTTGCAGATCATGTGGGGTCCAAGCATACCGGACGGTCATCTTGTTTCTTGCAATCCGAATGCGGAGTGGCCCTCCGGCCTCTTGGAGGCAACCCAGGTCTGCGTTGGGAGTCGGGGCCCCGGTCATCCTCCCGCAGAGGGGCTATGGCCGTGGCGCTCCAAAAGTTGGCACGCTGCTACCCGCCATGCCCGCTGACTGGCTGGCCGGCTGGCCAAAGGCCCTGTTGGCTGGAAGATAGGCTACGGCTTGAGGGCGTTCGGGTCATATCTGGTTTTATTCCGATGGTGTGCCTCATCCTAATGTTACTTGGTTGATGATAGGAGACTCTCTGAGTGACACTATTTCCTTGCTTTTCAATGGATCCCTTTTGTTGCAGAACCTTTCCCTTGAAAGTGAAGGAACCTATGTCTGCACAGGCACTAATGCTCTTGCAAAGGCAAAAGCAATTCCGTCCTCCACTAGCTTGGTAAGCACCAAGTCCTTCTTGTCTTCAAGTGCTTCCTATAATACGTGCAAAGGAGGACCCGGTTTTGTGGATTCTGGAGTCAGGGAGTTAACAAGTGGACGTTACATGGTTTTAAGCATTGCTGTCACTGCCCACTTACAAACCGCCTCTAAATTTAACCCTCTGTCTTACCTGTTCTTCTCTCAGAAGGCTGTGACTGCCTTGCTGCTGCTTGTCTGCCTAAGAACCCACAATGAGGTGTTAACTTTCTGCCCAGAATCAAGATCCTTCATACTCTGCCTCTGTGTGCATGCTTGTGTGCCACGTTGCTTCAGTCCTGCCTGCCTGACTGTTGTGACCCCATGGGCTGTAGCCCGCCAGGCTCCTCTTACTGTAGGAGCCTCCAGGCAAGCATGCTGAAGTAGGTTGTCATGTCGTCCTCCAGGGGATCTTCCCAACCCAGGTATCAAACCCACATCTCCTTCATTCCCTGCATGGGCAGACAGGTTCTTTACTGCTAGCACCACCTGGGAAGCGCATTCTGGCTCTACATCTCCTTAATTTATAACTAAACTCTGTTCTAGGCAACGCAGTTTCCCGCACTCTGATCCAACACCACACACACGCACACACACACAGAGGGAGACACAGCGACTGACGGACAGAAGACGGGAGGCAGACACAGGAGCGAGGATGGCATCCGATCCGAGACAGACACAGTGGCACAGTCCCTGACCCACCTCAGAGAGAGGCCAGGCTGAAGAAGCAGCTTCCCCAAGGGAGGGGGCGTCAGCCTTGGGCCCCGGGCCCCAGCTGCACGCGGTGCCCTGGGGCTGGCAGAGCCCCCCCCCCCCCCACCGTGGCGTCCCCAAGACGTCTTGGCAGCCGAGGTCTCAAAGGTCCCCTTCGGCTTGGCTTCCTAAGGCAAGACCCAGCCCCCGCCCAAAGGCCAGAGGGTGAGTGTGTGAGTGTGTGTGCGAGTGTGTCAGGGGGCAAGGGTGTGGGCGGGCCGACTGGGGTCCAGGGGCATACCCAGAATGGAGGGCCGAGGGTGTGGAGGCCGTGGGTTGGGAAGCCTGTGTGGTTCTCTTGCTGTTTCTCTCTCCCTCTTTCTCCATCTCCCTTACCTGTGGTTTCTGGCTCCTGACCTGTCTCGGCGGCGGGGTGGGTGTGTGGGTGTGTGTGTGGGGGGTGTGTGTGTGTGTGTGTGTGAGCCCGCGGGAGAGCACGCGCAGTCGCGTGCGAGGATGGCACTAGGGTTGCGGGTGGGGCTGGGGCGTGGGGCAGCCGCCCCCCCCCCACCCCCCCAGGATTACCTGAGGCTTGCCTAGGGAGCCCCAGACGGAGACTGGAAGGTCATCTGGTTTTCTGGAAGCCGAAAGCGGAGGGGCTCTCGGGCCGCACGGAGGCAGCCCAGGTCTGTGGCGGGCGTCGGAGCCCGCCCCCCAGGCCCGGGTCACCCACCCGCGGAGGGGCTGGGGCCGGGGGGATCCAAGAGATGGGACGCCCGCTGCTGCCTGCGAGGGCCGCCGGCTGGAAGGCAGGCGACCGACGGCTGTGAGCGCGGTGGGGTGCGAGGGGCCAGGGTTGGGGCGGGGGCTTGCGGTGCAGGCCACGCCAGGGGTGGGGCTGGGGGAGGTGTGGGGCGGGAGAGGGGGCGGGGGCTAAAGGAGAGGGGAGGCAAAAAGCCTACAGCACCCGGTATTCCCAGGCGGTCTCCCATCCAAGTACTAACCAGGCCCGACCCTGCTTAGCTTCCGAGATCAGACGAGATCGGGCGCGTTCAGGGTGGTATGGCCGTAGACGGAGGCGGCTGCCTCCAAGCGCCCTAAGAGCCCCGCGCCGCGCCGCGCCTCCCTTTCGCTGTGACCTGCCTGCCGGGCGGGCCAGCCGGCCGCACCTCTCCAGGGGCCGCGCGCTGTACCTGAGCCGGACGACCCGCCACCGGACTCCGGCCGGCCAGGGCCGGCAGCCCGGCGGCCGGCCGACGCCGCCCCGCCCCCGCTCACCATCCCCGTGCGTGCGTGCGGGGGCGGGACGGGCGCGGAGGTCTCGGCGCTCTCCCACCCCGGGCCTCTGCAGGCCCGCCCCCGCTGGGCGGCGCCCCCACCCCCAGCCCGTTCGCTGCACAGGGCCAGGTGGCCCCGGAGGTCTCTGGCTTCCGGGCCCGCCGCTGCCCGCCGCCCGCGGGCCTCTGAGCCTCCTCTGGGCCTCCTGCGCAGCCCAGCTGGAGCCCTGAGCGCCCATCCTGCCCGGCACCTGCCCGGTGCCCAAACCCACGGGGAGCCAGCAGCGCGGCCGACAGGAGCGCGTCAGCCCCGCCCCTTCGCCCTATCCAGGCCCCACTTGCCCCCACGCCGCCCGCCAAGCACAGGACCGTCCTGAGAGAGCAGACGGCCGACAGGCAGGCACACGGACAGACACACAAGACACTCGCCTCACGCACCCACGCCAAGTGAGACAAGCCGGCTGGCGCAAGCTCGTCAGCCAGAGCCAGGGCCCCAGCAACCTGTGAGAGGCCGGGGCCAGAGGAAGGGACTGGAGGCCGGGTGTCAGGAGACACAGAGGCAGAGAGAGACTGAGGTTCAGAGACAGACTCGAAGACAGGGAGAGGGAGATGCAGCCGGACAGACAGACGGGAGCGCGCGCGCACGCAGACACACACACACACACACACACACACACACACACACACACACAGGGAGACACAGCGACTGACGGACAGAAAACGGGAGGCAGACACGGGAGAGAGGATGGCATCCGATCCGAGACAGACACAATGGCACAGTCCCTGACCCACCTGAGAGAGAGGCCAGGCGGAAGAAGCAGCTTCCCCAAGGGAGGGGGCATCAGCCTTGGGCCCCGGGCCCCAGCTGCACGCGGTGCCCTGGGGCTGGCAGAGCCCCGTAGGATCCCCAAGACGTCTTGGCAGCCGAGGTCTCAAAGGTCCCCTTCGGCTTGGCTTCCTAATAAGGCAAGACCCAGCCCCCGCCCAAAGGCCAGAGCGTGAGTGTGTGAGAGTGTGTGCGTGAGAGTGTCAGGGGGCAAGGGTGTGGGCGGGCCGACTGGGGTCGGGGGTGGGGGGGTGGGGGGGCGGGGAGGGGGGGGGAGGCCGGGGCGGGATACCCAGAATGGAGGGGGAAGGGTGTGGAGCTGGGGGGTTGCAGATCATGTGGGGTCCAAGCATACCGGACGGTCATCTTGTTTCTTGCAATCCGAATGCGGAGTGGCCCTCCGGCCTCTTGGAGGCAACCCAGGTCTGCGTTGGGAGTCGGGGCCCCGGTCATCCTCCCGCAGAGGGGCTATGGCCGTGGCGCTCCAAAAGTTGGCACGCTGCTACCCGCCATGCCCGCTGACTGGCTGGCCGGCTGGCCAAAGGCCCTGTTGGCTGGAAGATAGGCTACGGCTTGAGGGCGTTCGGGTCATATCTGGTTTTATTCCGATGGTGTGCCTCATCCTAATGTTACTTGGTTGATGATAGGAGACTCTCTGAGTGACACTATTTCCTTGCTTTTCAATGGATCCCTTTTGTTGCAGAACCTTTCCCTTGAAAGTGAAGGAACCTATGTCTGCACAGGCACTAATGCTCTTGCAAAGGCAAAAGCAATTCCGTCCTCCACTAGCTTGGTAAGCACCAAGTCCTTCTTGTCTTCAAGTGCTTCCTATAATACGTGCAAAGGAGGACCCGGTTTTGTGGATTCTGGAGTCAGGGAGTTAACAAGTGGACGTTACATGGT
>NC_057829.1:11317500-11397500 GCF_910594005.1 Cervus elaphus
ACTCGAAGACAGGGAGAGGGAGATGCAGCCGGACAGACAGACGGGAGCGCGCGCGCACGCAGACACACACACACACACACACACACACACACACACACACAGAGGGAGACACAGCGACTGACGGACAGAAAACGGGAGGCAGACACGGGAGAGAGGATGGCATCCGATCCGAGACAGACACAATGGCACAGTCCCTGACCCACCTGAGAGAGAGGCCAGGCGGAAGAAGCAGCTTCCCCAAGGGAGGGGGCATCAGCCTTGGGCCCCGGGCCCCAGCTGCACGCGGTGCCCTGGGGCTGGCAGAGCCCCGTGGGATCCCCAAGACGTCTTGGCAGCCGAGGTCTCAAAGGTCCCCTTCGGCTTGGCTTCCTAATAAGGCAAGACCCAGCCCCCGCCCAAAGGCCAGAGCGTGAGTGTGTGAGAGTGTGTGCGTGAGAGTGTCAGGGGGCAAGGGTGTGGGCGGGCCGACTGGGGTCGGGGGTGGGGGGGGTGGGGAGGGGGGGGGGAGGCCGGGGCGGGATACCCAGAATGGAGGGGGAAGGGTGTGGAGCTGGGGGGTTGCAGATCATGTGGGGTCCAAGCATACCGGACGGTCATCTTGTTTCTTGCAATCCGAATGCGGAGTGGCCCTCCGGCCTCTTGGAGGCAACCCAGGTCTGCGTTGGGAGTCGGGGCCCCGGTCATCCTCCCGCAGAGGGGCTATGGCCGTGGCGCTCCAAAAGTTGGCACGCTGCTACCCGCCATGCCCGCTGACTGGCTGGCCGGCTGGCCAAAGGCCCTGTTGGCTGGAAGATAGGCTACGGCTTGAGGGCGTTCGGGTCATATCTGGTTTTATTCCGATGGTGTGCCTCATCCTAATGTTACTTGGTTGATGATAGGAGACTCTCTGAGTGACACTATTTCCTTGCTTTTCAATGGATCCCTTTTGTTGCAGAACCTTTCCCTTGAAAGTGAAGGAACCTATGTCTGCACAGGCACTAATGCTCTTGCAAAGGCAAAAGCAATTCCGTCCTCCACTAGCTTGGTAAGCACCAAGTCCTTCTTGTCTTCAAGTGCTTCCTATAATACGTGCAAAGGAGGACCCGGTTTTGTGGATTCTGGAGTCAGGGAGTTAACAAGTGGACGTTACATGGTTTTAAGCATTGCTGTCACTGCCCACTTACAAACCGCCTCTAAATTTAACCCTCTGTCTTACCTGTTCTTCTCTCAGAAGGCTGTGACTGCCTTGCTGCTGCTTGTCTGCCTAAGAACCCACAATGAGATGTTAACTTTCTGCCCAGAATCAAGATCCTTCATACTCTGCCTCTGTGTGCATGCTTGTGTGCCACGTTGCTTCAGTCCTGCCTGCCTGACTGTTGTGACCCCATGGGCTGTAGCCCGCCAGGCTCCTCTTACTGTAGGAGCCTCCAGGCAAGCATGCTGAAGTAGGTTGTCATGTCGTCCTCCAGGGGATCTTCCCAACCCAGGTATCAAACCCACATCTCCTTCATTCCCTGCATGGGCAGACAGGTTCTTTACTGCTAGCACCACCTGGGAAGCGCATTCTGGCTCTACATCTCCTTAATTTATAACTAAACTCTGTTCTAGGCAACGCAGTTTCCCGCACTCTGATCCAACACCACACACACGCACACACACACAGAGGGAGACACAGCGACTGACGGACAGAAGACGGGAGGCAGACACAGGAGCGAGGATGGCATCCGATCCGAGACAGACACAGTGGCACAGTCCCTGACCCACCTCAGAGAGAGGCCAGGCTGAAGAAGCAGCTTCCCCAAGGGAGGGGGCGTCAGCCTTGGGCCCCGGGCCCCAGCTGCACGCGGTGCCCTGGGGCTGGCAGAGCCCCCCCCCCCCACCGTGGCGTCCCCAAGACGTCTTGGCAGCCGAGGTCTCAAAGGTCCCCTTCGGCTTGGCTTCCTAAGGCAAGACCCAGCCCCCGCCCAAAGGCCAGAGGGTGAGTGTGTGAGAGTGTGTGTGCGAGTGTGTCAGGGGGCAAGGGTGTGGGCGGGCCGACTGGGGTCCATGGGGATACCCAGAATGGAGGGCCGAGGGTGTGGAGGCCGTGGGTTGGGAAGCCTGTGTGGTTCTCTTGCTGTTTCTCTCTCCCTCTTTCTCCATCTCCCTTACCTGTGGTTTCTGGCTCCTGACCTGTCTCGGCGGCGGGGTGGGTGTGTGGGTGTGTGTGTGGGTGTGTGTGTGGGGTGTGTGTGTGTGTGTGTGTGTGTGTGTGTGTGTGTGTGTGTGTGAGCCCGCGGGAGAGCACGCGCAGTCGCGTGCGAGGATGGCACTAGGGTTGCGGGTGGGGCTGGGGCGTGGGGCAGCCGCCCCCCCCACCCCCCCAGGATTACCTGAGGCTTGCCTAGGGAGCCCCAGACGGAGACTGGAAGGTCATCTGGTTTTCTGGAAGCCGAAAGCGGAGGGGCTCTCGGGCCGCACGGAGGCAGCCCAGGTCTGTGGCGGGCGTCGGAGCCCGCCCCCCAGGCCCGGGTCACCCACCCGCGGAGGGGCTGGGGCCGGGGGGATCCAAGAGATGGGACGCCCGCTGCTGCCTGCGAGGGCCGCCGGCTGGAAGGCAGGCGACCGACGGCTGTGAGCGCGGTGGGGTGCGAGGGGCCAGGGTTGGGGCGGGGGCTTGCGGTGCAGGCCACGCCAGGGGTGGGGCTGGGGGAGGTGTGGGGCGGGAGAGGGGGCGGGGGCTAAAGGAGAGGGGAGGCAAAAAGCCTACAGCACCCGGTATTCCCAGGCGGTCTCCCATCCAAGTACTAACCAGGCCCGACCCTGCTTAGCTTCCGAGATCAGACGAGATCGGGCGCGTTCAGGGTGGTATGGCCGTAGACGGAGGCGGCTGCCTCCAAGCGCCCTAAGAGCCCCGCGCCGCGCCGCGCCTCCCTTTCGCTGTGACCTGCCTGCCGGGCGGGCCAGCCGGCCGCACCTCTCCAGGGGCCGCGCGCTGTACCTGAGCCGGACGACCCGCCACCGGACTCCGGCCGGCCAGGGCCGGCAGCCCGGCGGCCGGCCGACGCCGCCCCGCCCCCGCTCACCATCCCCGTGCGTGCGTGCGGGGGCGGGACGGGCGCGGAGGTCTCGGCGCTCTCCCACCCCGGGCCTCTGCAGGCCCGCCCCCGCTGGGCGGCGCCCCCACCCCCAGCCCGTTCGCTGCACAGGGCCAGGTGGCCCCGGAGGTCTCTGGCTTCCGGGCCCGCCGCTGCCCGCCGCCCGCGGGCCTCTGAGCCTCCTCTGGGCCTCCTGCGCAGCCCAGCTGGAGCCCTGAGCGCCCATCCTGCCCGGCACCTGCCCGGTGCCCAAACCCACGGGGAGCCAGCAGCGCGGCCGACAGGAGCGCGTCAGCCCCGCCCCTTCGCCCTATCCAGGCCCCACTTGCCCCCACGCCGCCCGCCAAGCACAGGACCGTCCTGAGAGAGCAGACGGCCGACAGGCAGGCACACGGACAGACACACAAGACACTCGCCTCACGCACCCACGCCAAGTGAGACAAGCCGGCTGGCGCAAGCTCGTCAGCCAGAGCCAGGGCCCCAGCAACCTGTGAGAGGCCGGGGCCAGAGGAAGGGACTGGAGGCCGGGTGTCAGGAGACACAGAGGCAGAGAGAGACTGAGGTTCAGAGACAGACTCGAAGACAGGGAGAGGGAGATGCAGCCGGACAGACAGACGGGAGCGCGCGCGCACGCAGACACACACACACACACACACACACACACACACACACAGAGGGAGACACAGCGACTGACGGACAGAAAACGGGAGGCAGACACGGGAGAGAGGATGGCATCCGATCCGAGACAGACACAATGGCACAGTCCCTGACCCACCTGAGAGAGAGGCCAGGCGGAAGAAGCAGCTTCCCCAAGGGAGGGGGCATCAGCCTTGGGCCCCGGGCCCCAGCTGCACGCGGTGCCCTGGGGCTGGCAGAGCCCCGTGGGATCCCCAAGACGTCTTGGCAGCCGAGGTCTCAAAGGTCCCCTTCGGCTTGGCTTCCTAATAAGGCAAGACCCAGCCCCCGCCCAAAGGCCAGAGCGTGAGTGTGTGAGAGTGTGTGCGTGAGAGTGTCAGGGGGCAAGGGTGTGGGCGGGCCGACTGGGGTCGGGGGGGGGGGGGGGGGGGGGGGCGGGGAGGGGGGGGGGAGGCCGGGGCGGGATACCCAGAAGGGAGGGGGAAGGGTGTGGAGCTGGGGGGTTGCAGATCATGTGGGGTCCAAGCATACCGGACGGTCATCTTGTTTCTTGCAATCCGAATGCGGAGTGGCCCTCCGGCCTCTTGGAGGCAACCCAGGTCTGCGTTGGGAGTCGGGGCCCCGGTCATCCTCCCGCAGAGGGGCTATGGCCGTGGCGATCCAAAAGTTGGCACGCTGCTACCCGCCATGCCCGCTGACTGGCTGGCCGGCTGGCCAAAGGCCCTGTTGGCTGGAAGATAGGCTACGGCTTGAGGGCGTTCGGGTCATATCTGGTTTTATTCCGATGGTGTGCCTCATCCTAATGTTACTTGGTTGATGATAGGAGACTCTCTGAGTGACACTATTTCCTTGCTTTTCAATGGATCCCTTTTGTTGCAGAACCTTTCCCTTGAAAGTGAAGGAACCTATGTCTGCACAGGCACTAATGCTCTTGCAAAGGCAAAAGCAATTCCGTCCTCCACTAGCTTGGTAAGCACCAAGTCCTTCTTGTCTTCAAGTGCTTCCTATAATACGTGCAAAGGAGGACCCGGTTTTGTGGATTCTGGAGTCAGGGAGTTAACAAGTGGACGTTACATGGTTTTAAGCATTGCTGTCACTGCCCACTTACAAACCGCCTCTAAATTTAACCCTCTGTCTTACCTGTTCTTCTCTCAGAAGGCTGTGACTGCCTTGCTGCTGCTTGTCTGCCTAAGAACCCACAATGAGATGTTAACTTTCTGCCCAGAATCAAGATCCTTCATACTCTGCCTCTGTGTGCATGCTTGTGTGCCACGTTGCTTCAGTCCTGCCTGCCTGACTGTTGTGACCCCATGGGCTGTAGCCCGCCAGGCTCCTCTTACTGTAGGAGCCTCCAGGCAAGCATGCTGAAGTAGGTTGTCATGTCGTCCTCCAGGGGATCTTCCCAACCCAGGTATCAAACCCACATCTCCTTCATTCCCTGCATGGGCAGACAGGTTCTTTACTGCTAGCACCACCTGGGAAGCGCATTCTGGCTCTACATCTCCTTAATTTATAACTAAACTCTGTTCTAGGCAACGCAGTTTCCCGCACTCTGATCCAACACCACACACACGCACACACACACAGAGGGAGACACAGCGACTGACGGACAGAAGACGGGAGGCAGACACAGGAGCGAGGATGGCATCCGATCCGAGACAGACACAGTGGCACAGTCCCTGACCCACCTCAGAGAGAGGCCAGGCTGAAGAAGCAGCTTCCCCAAGGGAGGGGGCGTCAGCCTTGGGCCCCGGGCCCCAGCTGCACGCGGTGCCCTGGGGCTGGCAGAGCCCCCCCCCCCCCACCGTGGCGTCCCCAAGACGTCTTGGCAGCCGAGGTCTCAAAGGTCCCCTTCGGCTTGGCTTCCTAAGGCAAGACCCAGCCCCCGCCCAAAGGCCAGAGGGTGAGTGTGTGAGAGTGTGTGTGCGAGTGTGTCAGGGGGCAAGGGTGTGGGCGGGCCGACTGGGGTCCAGGGGCATACCCAGAATGGAGGGCCGAGGGTGTGGAGGCCGTGGGTTGGGAAGCCTGTGTGGTTCTCTTGCTGTTTCTCTCTCCCTCTTTCTCCATCTCCCTTACCTGTGGTTTCTGGCTCCTGACCTGTCTCGGCGGCGGGGTGGGTGTGTGGGTGTGTGTGTGGGGGGTGTGTGTGTGTGTGTGTGTGAGCCCGCGGGAGAGCACGCGCAGTCGCGTGCGAGGATGGCACTAGGGTTGCGGGTGGGGCTGGGGCGTGGGGCAGCCGCCCCCCCCCACCCCCCCAGGATTACCTGAGGCTTGCCTAGGGAGCCCCAGACGGAGACTGGAAGGTCATCTGGTTTTCTGGAAGCCGAAAGCGGAGGGGCTCTCGGGCCGCACGGAGGCAGCCCAGGTCTGTGGCGGGCGTCGGAGCCCGCCCCCCAGGCCCGGGTCACCCACCCGCGGAGGGGCTGGGGCCGGGGGGATCCAAGAGATGGGACGCCCGCTGCTGCCTGCGAGGGCCGCCGGCTGGAAGGCAGGCGACCGACGGCTGTGAGCGCGGTGGGGTGCGAGGGGCCAGGGTTGGGGCGGGGGCTTGCGGTGCAGGCCACGCCAGGGGTGGGGCTGGGGGAGGTGTGGGGCGGGAGAGGGGGCGGGGGCTAAAGGAGAGGGGAGGCAAAAAGCCTACAGCACCCGGTATTCCCAGGCGGTCTCCCATCCAAGTACTAACCAGGCCCGACCCTGCTTAGCTTCCGAGATCAGACGAGATCGGGCGCGTTCAGGGTGGTATGGCCGTAGACGGAGGCGGCTGCCTCCAAGCGCCCTAAGAGCCCCGCGCCGCGCCGCGCCTCCCTTTCGCTGTGACCTGCCTGCCGGGCGGGCCAGCCGGCCGCACCTCTCCAGGGGCCGCGCGCTGTACCTGAGCCGGACGACCCGCCACCGGACTCCGGCCGGCCAGGGCCGGCAGCCCGGCGGCCGGCCGACGCCGCCCCGCCCCCGCTCACCATCCCCGTGCGTGCGTGCGGGGGCGGGACGGGCGCGGAGGTCTCGGCGCTCTCCCACCCCGGGCCTCTGCAGGCCCGCCCCCGCTGGGCGGCGCCCCCACCCCCAGCCCGTTCGCTGCACAGGGCCAGGTGGCCCCGGAGGTCTCTGGCTTCCGGGCCCGCCGCTGCCCGCCGCCCGCGGGCCTCTGAGCCTCCTCTGGGCCTCCTGCGCAGCCCAGCTGGAGCCCTGAGCGCCCATCCTGCCCGGCACCTGCCCGGTGCCCAAACCCACGGGGAGCCAGCAGCGCGGCCGACAGGAGCGCGTCAGCCCCGCCCCTTCGCCCTATCCAGGCCCCACTTGCCCCCACGCCGCCCGCCAAGCACAGGACCGTCCTGAGAGAGCAGACGGCCGACAGGCAGGCACACGGACAGACACACAAGACACTCGCCTCACGCACCCACGCCAAGTGAGACAAGCCGGCTGGCGCAAGCTCGTCAGCCAGAGCCAGGGCCCCAGCAACCTGTGAGAGGCCGGGGCCAGAGGAAGGGACTGGAGGCCGGGTGTCAGGAGACACAGAGGCAGAGAGAGACTGAGGTTCAGAGACAGACTCGAAGACAGGGAGAGGGAGATGCAGCCGGACAGACAGACGGGAGCGCGCGTGCACGCAGACACACACACACACACACACACACACACACACACACACACAGAGGGAGACACAGCGACTGACGGACAGAAAACGGGAGGCAGACACGGGAGAGAGGATGGCATCCGATCCGAGACAGACACAATGGCACAGTCCCTGACCCACCTGAGAGAGAGGCCAGGCGGAAGAAGCAGCTTCCCCAAGGGAGGGGGCATCAGCCTTGGGCCCCGGGCCCCAGCTGCACGCGGTGCCCTGGGGCTGGCAGAGCCCCGTGGGATCCCCAAGACGTCTTGGCAGCCGAGGTCTCAAAGGTCCCCTTCGGCTTGGCTTCCTAATAAGGCAAGACCCAGCCCCCGCCCAAAGGCCAGAGCGTGAGTGTGTGAGAGTGTGTGCGTGAGAGTGTCAGGGGGCAAGGGTGTGGGCGGGCCGACTGGGGTCGGGGGTGGGGGGGTGGGGGGGCGGGGAGGGGGGGGGAGGCCGGGGCGGGATACCCAGAATGGAGGGGGAAGGGTGTGGAGCTGGGGGGTTGCAGATCATGTGGGGTCCAAGCATACCGGACGGTCATCTTGTTTCTTGCAATCCGAATGCGGAGTGGCCCTCCGGCCTCTTGGAGGCAACCCAGGTCTGCGTTGGGAGTCGGGGCCCCGGTCATCCTCCCGCAGAGGGGCTATGGCCGTGGCGCTCCAAAAGTTGGCACGCTGCTACCCGCCATGCCCGCTGACTGGCTGGCCGGCTGGCCAAAGGCCCTGTTGGCTGGAAGATAGGCTACGGCTTGAGGGCGTTCGGGTCATATCTGGTTTTATTCCGATGGTGTGCCTCATCCTAATGTTACTTGGTTGATGATAGGAGACTCTCTGAGTGACACTATTTCCTTGCTTTTCAATGGATCCCTTTTGTTGCAGAACCTTTCCCTTGAAAGTGAAGGAACCTATGTCTGCACAGGCACTAATGCTCTTGCAAAGGCAAAAGCAATTCCGTCCTCCACTAGCTTGGTAAGCACCAAGTCCTTCTTGTCTTCAAGTGCTTCCTATAATACGTGCAAAGGAGGACCCGGTTTTGTGGATTCTGGAGTCAGGGAGTTAACAAGTGGACGTTACATGGTTTTAAGCATTGCTGTCACTGCCCACTTACAAACCGCCTCTAAATTTAACCCTCTGTCTTACCTGTTCTTCTCTCAGAAGGCTGTGACTGCCTTGCTGCTGCTTGTCTGCCTAAGAACCCACAATGAGGTGTTAACTTTCTGCCCAGAATCAAGATCCTTCATACTCTGCCTCTGTGTGCATGCTTGTGTGCCACGTTGCTTCAGTCCTGCCTGCCTGACTGTTGTGACCCCATGGGCTGTAGCCCGCCAGGCTCCTCTTACTGTAGGAGCCTCCAGGCAAGCATGCTGAAGTAGGTTGTCATGTCGTCCTCCAGGGGATCTTCCCAACCCAGGTATCAAACCCACATCTCCTTCATTCCCTGCATGGGCAGACAGGTTCTTTACTGCTAGCACCACCTGGGAAGCGCATTCTGGCTCTACATCTCCTTAATTTATAACTAAACTCTGTTCTAGGCAACGCAGTTTCCCGCACTCTGATCCAACACCACACACACGCACACACACACAGAGGGAGACACAGCGACTGACGGACAGAAGACGGGAGGCAGACACAGGAGCGAGGATGGCATCCGATCCGAGACAGACACAGTGGCACAGTCCCTGACCCACCTCAGAGAGAGGCCAGGCTGAAGAAGCAGCTTCCCCAAGGGCGGGGGCGTCAGCCTTGGGCCCCGGGCCCCAGCTGCACGCGGTGCCCTGGGGCTGGCAGAGCCCCCCCCCCCCCCACCGTGGCGTCCCCAAGACGTCTTGGCAGCCGAGGTCTCAAAGGTCCCCTTCGGCTTGGCTTCCTAAGGCAAGACCCAGCCCCCGCCCAAAGGCCAGAGGGTGAGTGTGTGAGTGTGTGTGCGAGTGTGTCAGGGGGCAAGGGTGTGGGCGGGCCGACTGGGGTCCAGGGGCATACCCAGAATGGAGGGCCGAGGGTGTGGAGGCCGTGGGTTGGGAAGCCTGTGTGGTTCTCTTGCTGTTTCTCTCTCCCTCTTTCTCCATCTCCCTTACCTGTGGTTTCTGGCTCCTGACCTGTCTCGGCGGCGGGGTGGGTGTGTGGGTGTGTGTGTGGGGGGTGTGTGTGTGTGTGTGTGTGAGCCCGCGGGAGAGCACGCGCAGTCGCGTGCGAGGATGGCACTAGGGTTGCGGGTGGGGCTGGGGCGTGGGGCAGCCGCCCCCCCCCACCCCCCCAGGATTACCTGAGGCTTGCCTAGGGAGCCCCAGACGGAGACTGGAAGGTCATCTGGTTTTCTGGAAGCCGAAAGCGGAGGGGCTCTCGGGCCGCACGGAGGCAGCCCAGGTCTGTGGCGGGCGTCGGAGCCCGCCCCCCAGGCCCGGGTCACCCACCCGCGGAGGGGCTGGGGCCGGGGGGATCCAAGAGATGGGACGCCCGCTGCTGCCTGCGAGGGCCGCCGGCTGGAAGGCAGGCGACCGACGGCTGTGAGCGCGGTGGGGTGCGAGGGGCCAGGGTTGGGGCGGGGGCTTGCGGTGCAGGCCACGCCAGGGGTGGGGCTGGGGGAGGTGTGGGGCGGGAGAGGGGGCGGGGGCTAAAGGAGAGGGGAGGCAAAAAGCCTACAGCACCCGGTATTCCCAGGCGGTCTCCCATCCAAGTACTAACCAGGCCCGACCCTGCTTAGCTTCCGAGATCAGACGAGATCGGGCGCGTTCAGGGTGGTATGGCCGTAGACGGAGGCGGCTGCCTCCAAGCGCCCTAAGAGCCCCGCGCCGCGCCGCGCCTCCCTTTCGCTGTGACCTGCCTGCCGGGCGGGCCAGCCGGCCGCACCTCTCCAGGGGCCGCGCGCTGTACCTGAGCCGGACGACCCGCCACCGGACTCCGGCCGGCCAGGGCCGGCAGCCCGGCGGCCGGCCGACGCCGCCCCGCCCCCGCTCACCATCCCCGTGCGTGCGTGCGGGGGCGGGACGGGCGCGGAGGTCTCGGCGCTCTCCCACCCCGGGCCTCTGCAGGCCCGCCCCCGCTGGGCGGCGCCCCCACCCCCAGCCCGTTCGCTGCACAGGGCCAGGTGGCCCCGGAGGTCTCTGGCTTCCGGGCCCGCCGCTGCCCGCCGCCCGCGGGCCTCTGAGCCTCCTCTGGGCCTCCTGCGCAGCCCAGCTGGAGCCCTGAGCGCCCATCCTGCCCGGCACCTGCCCGGTGCCCAAACCCACGGGGAGCCAGCAGTGCGGCCGACAGGAGCGCGTCAGCCCCGCCCCTTCGCCCTATCCAGGCCCCACTTGCCCCCACGCCGCCCGCCAAGCACAGGACCGTCCTGAGAGAGCAGACGGCCGACAGGCAGGCACACGGACAGACACACAAGACACTCGCCTCACGCACCCACGCCAAGTGAGACAAGCCGGCTGGCGCAAGCTCGTCAGCCAGAGCCAGGGCCCCAGCAACCTGTGAGAGGCCGGGGCCAGAGGAAGGGACTGGAGGCCGGGTGTCAGGAGACACAGAGGCAGAGAGAGACTGAGGTTCAGAGACAGACTCGAAGACAGGGAGAGGGAGATGCAGCCGGACAGACAGACGGGAGCGCGCGCGCACGCAGACACACACACACACACACACACACACACACACACACACACACACAGGGAGACACAGCGACTGACGGACAGAAAACGGGAGGCAGACACGGGAGAGAGGATGGCATCCGATCCGAGACAGACACAATGGCACAGTCCCTGACCCACCTGAGAGAGAGGCCAGGCGGAAGAAGCAGCTTCCCCAAGGGAGGGGGCATCAGCCTTGGGCCCCGGGCCCCAGCTGCACGCGGTGCCCTGGGGCTGGCAGAGCCCCGTAGGATCCCCAAGACGTCTTGGCAGCCGAGGTCTCAAAGGTCCCCTTCGGCTTGGCTTCCTAATAAGGCAAGACCCAGCCCCCGCCCAAAGGCCAGAGCGTGAGTGTGTGAGAGTGTGTGCGTGAGAGTGTCAGGGGGCAAGGGTGTGGGCGGGCCGACTGGGGTCGGGGGTGGGGGGGTGGGGGGGCGGGGAGGGGGGGGGGAGGCCGGGGCGGGATACCCAGAATGGAGGGGGAAGGGTGTGGAGCTGGGGGGTTGCAGATCATGTGGGGTCCAAGCATACCGGACGGTCATCTTGTTTCTTGCAATCCGAATGCGGAGTGGCCCTCCGGCCTCTTGGAGGCAACCCAGGTCTGCGTTGGGAGTCGGGGCCCCGGTCATCCTCCCGCAGAGGGGCTATGGCCGTGGCGCTCCAAAAGTTGGCACGCTGCTACCCGCCATGCCCGCTGACTGGCTGGCCGGCTGGCCAAAGGCCCTGTTGGCTGGAAGATAGGCTACGGCTTGAGGGCGTTCGGGTCATATCTGGTTTTATTCCGATGGTGTGCCTCATCCTAATGTTACTTGGTTGATGATAGGAGACTCTCTGAGTGACACTATTTCCTTGCTTTTCAATGGATCCCTTTTGTTGCAGAACCTTTCCCTTGAAAGTGAAGGAACCTATGTCTGCACAGGCACTAATGCTCTTGCAAAGGCAAAAGCAATTCCGTCCTCCACTAGCTTGGTAAGCACCAAGTCCTTCTTGTCTTCAAGTGCTTCCTATAATACGTGCAAAGGAGGACCCGGTTTTGTGGATTCTGGAGTCAGGGAGTTAACAAGTGGACGTTACATGGTTTTAAGCATTGCTGTCACTGCCCACTTACAAACCGCCTCTAAATTTAACCCTCTGTCTTACCTGTTCTTCTCTCAGAAGGCTGTGACTGCCTTGCTGCTGCTTGTCTGCCTAAGAACCCACAATGAGATGTTAACTTTCTGCCCAGAATCAAGATCCTTCATACTCTGCCTCTGTGTGCATGCTTGTGTGCCACGTTGCTTCAGTCCTGCCTGCCTGACTGTTGTGACCCCATGGGCTGTAGCCCGCCAGGCTCCTCTTACTGTAGGAGCCTCCAGGCAAGCATGCTGAAGTAGGTTGTCATGTCGTCCTCCAGGGGATCTTCCCAACCCAGGTATCAAACCCACATCTCCTTCATTCCCTGCATGGGCAGACAGGTTCTTTACTGCTAGCACCACCTGGGAAGCGCATTCTGGCTCTACATCTCCTTAATTTATAACTAAACTCTGTTCTAGGCAACGCAGTTTCCCGCACTCTGATCCAACACCACACACACGCACACACACACAGAGGGAGACACAGCGACTGACGGACAGAAGACGGGAGGCAGACACGGGAGCGAGGATGGCATCCGATCCGAGACAGACACAGTGGCACAGTCCCTGACCCACCTCAGAGAGAGGCCAGGCTGAAGAAGCAGCTTCCCCAAGGGACGGGGCGTCAGCCTTGGGCCCCGGGCCCCAGCTGCACGCGGTGCCCTGGGGCTGGCAGAGCCCCCCCCCCCCCACCGTGGCGTCCCCAAGACGTCTTGGCAGCCGAGGTCTCAAAGGTCCCCTTCGGCTTGGCTTCCTAAGGCAAGACCCAGCCCCCGCCCAAAGGCCAGAGGGTGAGTGTGTGAGAGTGTGTGTGCGAGTGTGTCAGGGGGCAAGGGTGTGGGCGGGCCGACTGGGGTCCAGGGGCATACCCAGAATGGAGGGCCGAGGGTGTGGAGGCCGTGGGTTGGGAAGCCTGTGTGGTTCTCTTGCTGTTTCTCTCTCCCTCTTTCTCCATCTCCCTTACCTGTGGTTTCTGGCTCCTGACCTGTCTCGGCGGCGGGGTGGGTGTGTGGGTGTGTGTGTGGGGGGGGTGTGTGTGTGTGTGTGTGAGCCCGCGGGAGAGCACGCGCAGTCGCGTGCGAGGATGGCACTAGGGTTGCGGGTGGGGCTGGGGCGTGGGGCAGCCGCCCCCCCCCACCCCCCCAGGATTACCTGAGGCTTGCCTAGGGAGCCCCAGACGGAGACTGGAAGGTCATCTGGTTTTCTGGAAGCCGAAAGCGGAGGGGCTCTCGGGCCGCACGGAGGCAGCCCAGGTCTGTGGCGGGCGTCGGAGCCCGCCCCCCAGGCCCGGGTCACCCACCCGCGGAGGGGCTGGGGCCGGGGGGATCCAAGAGATGGGACGCCCGCTGCTGCCTGCGAGGGCCGCCGGCTGGAAGGCAGGCGACCGACGGCTGTGAGCGCGGTGGGGTGCGAGGGGCCAGGGTTGGGGCGGGGGCTTGCGGTGCAGGCCACGCCAGGGGTGGGGCTGGGGGAGGTGTGGGGCGGGAGAGGGGGCGGGGGCTAAAGGAGAGGGGAGGCAAAAAGCCTACAGCACCCGGTATTCCCAGGCGGTCTCCCATCCAAGTACTAACCAGGCCCGACCCTGCTTAGCTTCCGAGATCAGACGAGATCGGGCGCGTTCAGGGTGGTATGGCCGTAGACGGAGGCGGCTGCCTCCAAGCGCCCTAAGAGCCCCGCGCCGCGCCGCGCCTCCCTTTCGCTGTGACCTGCCTGCCGGGCGGGCCAGCCGGCCGCACCTCTCCAGGGGCCGCGCGCTGTACCTGAGCCGGACGACCCGCCACCGGACTCCGGCCGGCCAGGGCCGGCAGCCCGGCGGCCGGCCGACGCCGCCCCGCCCCCGCTCACCATCCCCGTGCGTGCGTGCGGGGGCGGGACGGGCGCGGAGGTCTCGGCGCTCTCCCACCCCGGGCCTCTGCAGGCCCGCCCCCGCTGGGCGGCGCCCCCACCCCCAGCCCGTTCGCTGCACAGGGCCAGGTGGCCCCGGAGGTCTCTGGCTTCCGGGCCCGCCGCTGCCCGCCGCCCGCGGGCCTCTGAGCCTCCTCTGGGCCTCCTGCGCAGCCCAGCTGGAGCCCTGAGCGCCCATCCTGCCCGGCACCTGCCCGGTGCCCAAACCCACGGGGAGCCAGCAGTGCGGCCGACAGGAGCGCGTCAGCCCCGCCCCTTCGCCCTATCCAGGCCCCACTTGCCCCCACGCCGCCCGCCAAGCACAGGACCGTCCTGAGAGAGCAGACGGCCGACAGGCAGGCACACGGACAGACACACAAGACACTCGCCTCACGCACCCACGCCAAGTGAGACAAGCCGGCTGGCGCAAGCTCGTCAGCCAGAGCCAGGGCCCCAGCAACCTGTGAGAGGCCGGGGCCAGAGGAAGGGACTGGAGGCCGGGTGTCAGGAGACACAGAGGCAGAGAGAGACTGAGGTTCAGAGACAGACTCGAAGACAGGGAGAGGGAGATGCAGCCGGACAGACAGACGGGAGCGCGCGCGCACGCAGACACACACACACACACACACACACACACACACACACACACACACACAGAGGGAGACACAGCGACTGACGGACAGAAAACGGGAGGCAGACACGGGAGAGAGGATGGCATCCGATCCGAGACAGACACAATGGCACAGTCCCTGACCCACCTGAGAGAGAGGCCAGGCGGAAGAAGCAGCTTCCCCAAGGGAGGGGGCATCAGCCTTGGGCCCCGGGCCCCAGCTGCACGCGGTGCCCTGGGGCTGGCAGAGCCCCGTAGGATCCCCAAGACGTCTTGGCAGCCGAGGTCTCAAAGGTCCCCTTCGGCTTGGCTTCCTAATAAGGCAAGACCCAGCCCCCGCCCAAAGGCCAGAGCGTGAGTGTGTGAGAGTGTGTGCGTGAGAGTGTCAGGGGGCAAGGGTGTGGGCGGGCCGACTGGGGTCGGGGGTGGGGGGGTGGGGGGGCGGGGAGGGGGGGGGGAGGCCGGGGGGGGATACCCAGAATGGAGGGGGAAGGGTGTGGAGCTGGGGGGTTGCAGATCATGTGGGGTCCAAGCATACCGGACGGTCATCTTGTTTCTTGCAATCCGAATGCGGAGTGGCCCTCCGGCCTCTTGGAGGCAACCCAGGTCTGCGTTGGGAGTCGGAGCCCCGGTCATCCTCCCGCAGAGGGGCTATGGCCGTGGCGCTCCAAAAGTTGGCACGCTGCTACCCGCCATGCCCGCTGACTGGCTGGCCGGCTGGCCAAAGGCCCTGTTGGCTGGAAGATAGGCTACGGCTTGAGGGCGTTCGGGTCATATCTGGTTTTATTCCGATGGTGTGCCTCATCCTAATGTTACTTGGTTGATGATAGGAGACTCTCTGAGTGACACTATTTCCTTGCTTTTCAATGGATCCCTTTTGTTGCAGAACCTTTCCCTTGAAAGTGAAGGAACCTATGTCTGCACAGGCACTAATGCTCTTGCAAAGGCAAAAGCAATTCCGTCCTCCACTAGCTTGGTAAGCACCAAGTCCTTCTTGTCTTCAAGTGCTTCCTATAATACGTGCAAAGGAGGACCCGGTTTTGTGGATTCTGGAGTCAGGGAGTTAACAAGTGGACGTTACATGGTTTTAAGCATTGCTGTCACTGCCCACTTACAAACCGCCTCTAAATTTAACCCTCTGTCTTACCTGTTCTTCTCTCAGAAGGCTGTGACTGCCTTGCTGCTGCTTGTCTGCCTAAGAACCCACAATGAGATGTTAACTTTCTGCCCAGAATCAAGATCCTTCATACTCTGCCTCTGTGTGCATGCTTGTGTGCCACGTTGCTTCAGTCCTGCCTGCCTGACTGTTGTGACCCCATGGGCTGTAGCCCGCCAGGCTCCTCTTACTGTAGGAGCCTCCAGGCAAGCATGCTGAAGTAGGTTGTCATGTCGTCCTCCAGGGGATCTTCCCAACCCAGGTATCAAACCCACATCTCCTTCATTCCCTGCATGGGCAGACAGGTTCTTTACTGCTAGCACCACCTGGGAAGCGCATTCTGGCTCTACATCTCCTTAATTTATAACTAAACTCTGTTCTAGGCAACGCAGTTTCCCGCACTCTGATCCAACACCACACACACGCACACACACACAGAGGGAGACACAGCGACTGACGGACAGAAGACGGGAGGCAGACACGGGAGCGAGGATGGCATCCGATCCGAGACAGACACAGTGGCACAGTCCCTGACCCACCTCAGAGAGAGGCCAGGCTGAAGAAGCAGCTTCCCCAAGGGAGGGGGCGTCAGCCTTGGGCCCCGGGCCCCAGCTGCACGCGGTGCCCTGGGGCTGGCAGAGCCCGCCCCCCCCCCACCGTGGCGTCCCCAAGACGTCTTGGCAGCCGAGGTCTCAAAGGTCCCCTTCGGCTTGGCTTCCTAAGGCAAGACCCAGCCCCCGCCCAAAGGCCAGAGGGTGAGTGTGTGAGAGTGTGTGTGCGAGTGTGTCAGGGGGCAAGGGTGTGGGCGGGCCGACTGGGGTCCAGGGGGATACCCAGAATGGAGGGCCGAGGGTGTGGAGGCCGTGGGTTGGGAAGCCTGTGTGGTTCTCTTGCTGTTTCTCTCTCCCTCTTTCTCCATCTCCCTTACCTGTGGTTTCAGGCTCCTGACCTGTCTCGGCGGCGGGGTGGGTGTGTGGGTGTGTGTGTGGGGGGTGTGTGTGTGTGTGTGTGTGAGCCCGCGGGAGAGCACGCGCAGTCGCGTGCGAGGATGGCACTAGGGTTGCGGGTGGGGCTGGGGCGTGGGGCAGCCGCCCCCCCCCACCCCCCCAGGATTACCTGAGGCTTGCCTAGGGAGCCCCAGACGGAGACTGGAAGGTCATCTGGTTTTCTGGAAGCCGAAAGCGGAGGGGCTCTCGGGCCGCACGGAGGCAGCCCAGGTCTGTGGCGGGCGTCGGAGCCCGCCCCCCAGGCCCGGGTCACCCACCCGCGGAGGGGCTGGGGCCGGGGGGATCCAAGAGATGGGACGCCCGCTGCTGCCTGCGAGGGCCGCCGGCTGGAAGGCAGGCGACCGACGGCTGTGAGCGCGGTGGGGTGCGAGGGGCCAGGGTTGGGGCGGGGGCTTGCGGTGCAGGCCACGCCAGGGGGGGGGCTGGGGGAGGTGTGGGGCGGGAGAGGGGGCGGGGGCTAAAGGAGAGGGGAGGCAAAAAGCCTACAGCACCCGGTATTCCCAGGCGGTCTCCCATCCAAGTACTAACCAGGCCCGACCCTGCTTAGCTTCCGAGATCAGACGAGATCGGGCGCGTTCAGGGTGGTATGGCCGTAGACGGAGGCGGCTGCCTCCAAGCGCCCTAAGAGCCCCGCGCCGCGCCGCGCCTCCCTTTCGCTGTGACCTGCCTGCCGGGCGGGCCAGCCGGCCGCACCTCTCCAGGGGCCGCGCGCTGTACCTGAGCCGGACGACCCGCCACCGGACTCCGGCCGGCCAGGGCAGGCAGCCCGGCGGCCGGCCGACGCCGCCCCGCCCCCGCTCACCATCCCCGTGCGTGCGTGCGGGGGCGGGACGGGCGCGGAGGTCTCGGCGCTCTCCCACCCCGGGCCTCTGCAGGCCCGCCCCCGCTGGGCGGCGCCCCCACCCCCAGCCCGTTCGCTGCACAGGGCCAGGTGGCCCCGGAGGTCTCTGGCTTCCGGGCCCGCCGCTGCCCGCCGCCCGCGGGCCTCTGAGCCTCCTCTGGGCCTCCTGCGCAGCCCAGCTGGAGCCCTGAGCGCCCATCCTGCCCGGCACCTGCCCGGTGCCCAAACCCACGGGGAGCCAGCAGCGCGGCCGACAGGAGCGCGTCAGCCCCGCCCCTTCGCCCTATCCAGGCCCCACTTGCCCCCACGCCGCCCGCCAAGCACAGGACCGTCCTGAGAGAGCAGACGGCCGACAGGCAGGCACACGGACAGACACACAAGACACTCGCCTCACGCACCCACGCCAAGTGAGACAAGCCGGCTGGCGCAAGCTCGTCAGCCAGAGCCAGGGCCCCAGCAACCTGTGAGAGGCCGGGGCCAGAGGAAGGGACTGGAGGCCGGGTGTCAGGAGACACAGAGGCAGAGAGAGACTGAGGTTCAGAGACAGACTCGAAGACAGGGAGAGGGAGATGCAGCCGGACAGACAGACGGGAGCGCGCGCGCACGCAGACACACACACACACACACACACACACACACACACACACAGAGGGAGACACAGCGACTGACGGACAGAAAACGGGAGGCAGACACGGGAGAGAGGATGGCATCCGATCCGAGACAGACACAATGGCACAGTCCCTGACCCACCTGAGAGAGAGGCCAGGCGGAAGAAGCAGCTTCCCCAAGGGAGGGGGCATCAGCCTTGGGCCCCGGGCCCCAGCTGCACGCGGTGCCCTGGGGCTGGCAGAGCCCCGTGGGATCCCCAAGACGTCTTGGCAGCCGAGGTCTCAAAGGTCCCCTTCGGCTTGGCTTCCTAATAAGGCAAGACCCAGCCCCCGCCCAAAGGCCAGAGCGTGAGTGTGTGAGAGTGTGTGCGTGAGAGTGTCAGGGGGCAAGGGTGTGGGCGGGCCGACTGGGGTCGGGGGTGGGGGGGGGGGGGGGGGGGGGGGGAGGCCGGGGCGGGATACCCAGAATGGAGGGGGAAGGGTGTGGAGCTGGGGGGTTGCAGATCATGTGGGGTCCAAGCATACCGGACGGTCATCTTGTTTCTTGCAATCCGAATGCGGAGTGGCCCTCCGGCCTCTTGGAGGCAACCCAGGTCTGCGTTGGGAGTCGGGGCCCCGGTCATCCTCCCGCAGAGGGGCTATGGCCGTGGCGCTCCAAAAGTTGGCACGCTGCTACCCGCCATGCCCGCTGACTGGCTGGCCGGCTGGCCAAAGGCCCTGTTGGCTGGAAGATAGGCTACGGCTTGAGGGCGTTCGGGTCATATCTGGTTTTATTCCGATGGTGTGCCTCATCCTAATGTTACTTGGTTGATGATAGGAGACTCTCTGAGTGACACTATTTCCTTGCTTTTCAATGGATCCCTTTTGTTGCAGAACCTTTCCCTTGAAAGTGAAGGAACCTATGTCTGCACAGGCACTAATGCTCTTGCAAAGGCAAAAGCAATTCCGTCCTCCACTAGCTTGGTAAGCACCAAGTCCTTCTTGTCTTCAAGTGCTTCCTATAATACGTGCAAAGGAGGACCCGGTTTTGTGGATTCTGGAGTCAGGGAGTTAACAAGTGGACGTTACATGGTTTTAAGCATTGCTGTCACTGCCCACTTACAAACCGCCTCTAAATTTAACCCTCTGTCTTACCTGTTCTTCTCTCAGAAGGCTGTGACTGCCTTGCTGCTGCTTGTCTGCCTAAGAACCCACAATGAGATGTTAACTTTCTGCCCAGAATCAAGATCCTTCATACTCTGCCTCTGTGTGCATGCTTGTGTGCCACGTTGCTTCAGTCCTGCCTGCCTGACTGTTGTGACCCCATGGGCTGTAGCCCGCCAGGCTCCTCTTACTGTAGGAGCCTCCAGGCAAGCATGCTGAAGTAGGTTGTCATGTCGTCCTCCAGGGGATCTTCCCAACCCAGGTATCAAACCCACATCTCCTTCATTCCCTGCATGGGCAGACAGGTTCTTTACTGCTAGCACCACCTGGGAAGCGCATTCTGGCTCTACATCTCCTTAATTTATAACTAAACTCTGTTCTAGGCAACGCAGTTTCCCGCACTCTGATCCAACACCACACACACGCACACACACACAGAGGGAGACACAGCGACTGACGGACAGAAGACGGGAGGCAGACACAGGAGCGAGGATGGCATCCGATCCGAGACAGACACAGTGGCACAGTCCCTGACCCACCTCAGAGAGAGGCCAGGCTGAAGAAGCAGCTTCCCCAAGGGAGGGGGCGTCAGGCTTGGGCCCCGGGCCCCAGCTGCACGCGGTGCCCTGGGGCTGGCAGAGCCCCCCCCCCCCCCCCGTGGCGTCCCCAAGACGTCTTGGCAGCCGAGGTCTCAAAGGTCCCCTTCGGCTTGGCTTCCTAAGGCAAGACCCAGCCCCCGCCCAAAGGCCAGAGGGTGAGTGTGTGAGAGTGTGTGTGCGAGTGTGTCAGGGGGCAAGGGTGTGGGCGGGCCGACTGGGGTCCATGGGGATACCCAGAATGGAGGGCCGAGGGTGTGGAGGCCGTGGGTTGGGAAGCCTGTGTGGTTCTCTTGCTGTTTCTCTCTCCCTCTTTCTCCATCTCCCTTACCTGTGGTTTCTGGCTCCTGACCTGTCTCGGCGGCGGGGTGGGTGTGTGGGTGTGTGTGTGGGTGTGTGTGTGGGGTGTGTGTGTGTGTGTGTGTGTGTGTGTGTGAGAGCCCGCGGGAGAGCACGCGCAGTCGCGTGCGAGGATGGCACTAGGGTTGCGGGTGGGGCTGGGGCGTGGGGCAGCCGCCCCCCCCACCCCCCCAGGATTACCTGAGGCTTGCCTAGGGAGCCCCAGACGGAGACTGGAAGGTCATCTGGTTTTCTGGAAGCCGAAAGCGGAGGGGCTCTCGGGCCGCACGGAGGCAGCCCAGGTCTGTGGCGGGCGTCGGAGCCCGCCCCCCAGGCCCGGGTCACCCACCCGCGGAGGGGCTGGGGCCGGGGGGATCCAAGAGATGGGACGCCCGCTGCTGCCTGCGAGGGCCGCCGGCTGGAAGGCAGGCGACCGACGGCTGTGAGCGCGGTGGGGTGCGAGGGGCCAGGGTTGGGGCGGGGGCTTGCGGTGCAGGCCACGCCAGGGGTGGGGCTGGGGGAGGTGTGGGGCGGGAGAGGGGGCGGGGGCTAAAGGAGAGGGGAGGCAAAAAGCCTACAGCACCCGGTATTCCCAGGCGGTCTCCCATCCAAGTACTAACCAGGCCCGACCCTGCTTAGCTTCCGAGATCAGACGAGATCGGGCGCGTTCAGGGTGGTATGGCCGTAGACGGAGGCGGCTGCCTCCAAGCGCCCTAAGAGCCCCGCGCCGCGCCGCGCCTCCCTTTCGCTGTGACCTGCCTGCCGGGCGGGCCAGCCGGCCGCACCTCTCCAGGGGCCGCGCGCTGTACCTGAGCCGGACGACCCGCCACCGGACTCCGGCCGGCCAGGGCCGGCAGCCCGGCGGCCGGCCGACGCCGCCCCGCCCCCGCTCACCATCCCCGTGCGTGCGTGCGGGGGCGGGACGGGCGCGGAGGTCTCGGCGCTCTCCCACCCCGGGCCTCTGCAGGCCCGCCCCCGCTGGGCGGCGCCCCCACCCCCAGCCCGTTCGCTGCACAGGGCCAGGTGGCCCCGGAGGTCTCTGGCTTCCGGGCCCGCCGCTGCCCGCCGCCCGCGGGCCTCTGAGCCTCCTCTGGGCCTCCTGCGCAGCCCAGCTGGAGCCCTGAGCGCCCATCCTGCCCGGCACCTGCCCGGTGCCCAAACCCACGGGGAGCCAGCAGCGCGGCCGACAGGAGCGCGTCAGCCCCGCCCCTTCGCCCTATCCAGGCCCCACTTGCCCCCACGCCGCCCGCCAAGCACAGGACCGTCCTGAGAGAGCAGACGGCCGACAGGCAGGCACACGGACAGACACACAAGACACTCGCCTCACGCACCCACGCCAAGTGAGACAAGCCGGCTGGCGCAAGCTCGTCAGCCAGAGCCAGGGCCCCAGCAACCTGTGAGAGGCCGGGGCCAGAGGAAGGGACTGGAGGCCGGGTGTCAGGAGACACAGAGGCAGAGAGAGACTGAGGTTCAGAGACAGACTCGAAGACAGGGAGAGGGAGATGCAGCCGGACAGACAGACGGGAGCGCGCGCGCACGCAGACACACACACACACACACACACACACACACACACAGAGGGAGACACAGCGACTGACGGACAGAAAACGGGAGGCAGACACGGGAGAGAGGATGGCATCCGATCCGAGACAGACACAATGGCACAGTCCCTGACCCACCTGAGAGAGAGGCCAGGCGGAAGAAGCAGCTTCCCCAAGGGAGGGGGCATCAGCCTTGGGCCCCGGGCCCCAGCTGCACGCGGTGCCCTGGGGCTGGCAGAGCCCCGTGGGATCCCCAAGACGTCTTGGCAGCCGAGGTCTCAAAGGTCCCCTTCGGCTTGGCTTCCTAATAAGGCAAGACCCAGCCCCCGCCCAAAGGCCAGAGCGTGAGTGTGTGAGAGTGTGTGCGTGAGAGTGTCAGGGGGCAAGGGTGTGGGCGGGCCGACTGGGGTCGGGGGGGGGGGGGGGGGGGGGTGGGGGGGCGGGGAGGGGGGGGGGAGGCCGGGGCGGGATACCCAGAATGGAGGGGGAAGGGTGTGGAGCTGGGGGGTTGCAGATCATGTGGGGTCCAAGCATACCGGACGGTCATCTTGTTTCTTGCAATCCGAATGCGGAGTGGCCCTCCGGCCTCTTGGAGGCAACCCAGGTCTGCGTTGGGAGTCGGGGCCCCGGTCATCCTCCCGCAGAGGGGCTATGGCCGTGGCGCTCCAAAAGTTGGCACGCTGCTACCCGCCATGCCCGCTGACTGGCTGGCCGGCTGGCCAAAGGCCCTGTTGGCTGGAAGATAGGCTACGGCTTGAGGGCGTTCGGGTCATATCTGGTTTTATTCCGATGGTGTGCCTCATCCTAATGTTACTTGGTTGATGATAGGAGACTCTCTGAGTGACACTATTTCCTTGCTTTTCAATGGATCCCTTTTGTTGCAGAACCTTTCCCTTGAAAGTGAAGGAACCTATGTCTGCACAGGCACTAATGCTCTTGCAAAGGCAAAAGCAATTCCGTCCTCCACTAGCTTGGTAAGCACCAAGTCCTTCTTGTCTTCAAGTGCTTCCTATAATACGTGCAAAGGAGGACCCGGTTTTGTGGATTCTGGAGTCAGGGAGTTAACAAGTGGACGTTACATGGTTTTAAGCATTGCTGTCACTGCCCACTTACAAACCGCCTCTAAATTTAACCCTCTGTCTTACCTGTTCTTCTCTCAGAAGGCTGTGACTGCCTTGCTGCTGCTTGTCTGCCTAAGAACCCACAATGAGGTGTTAACTTTCTGCCCAGAATCAAGATCCTTCATACTCTGCCTCTGTGTGCATGCTTGTGTGCCACGTTGCTTCAGTCCTGCCTGCCTGACTGTTGTGACCCCATGGGCTGTAGCCCGCCAGGCTCCTCTTACTGTAGGAGCCTCCAGGCAAGCATGCTGAAGTAGGTTGTCATGTCGTCCTCCAGGGGATCTTCCCAACCCAGGTATCAAACCCACATCTCCTTCATTCCCTGCATGGGCAGACAGGTTCTTTACTGCTAGCACCACCTGGGAAGCGCATTCTGGCTCTACATCTCCTTAATTTATAACTAAACTCTGTTCTAGGCAACGCAGTTTCCCGCACTCTGATCCAACACCACACACACGCACACACACACAGAGGGAGACACAGCGACTGACGGACAGAAGACGGGAGGCAGACACAGGAGCGAGGATGGCATCCGATCCGAGACAGACACAGTGGCACAGTCCCTGACCCACCTCAGAGAGAGGCCAGGCTGAAGAAGCAGCTTCCCCAAGGGAGGGGGCGTCAGCCTTGGGCCCCGGGCCCCAGCTGCACGCGGTGCCCTGGGGCTGGCAGAGCCCCCCCCCCCCCACCGTGGCGTCCCCAAGACGTCTTGGCAGCCGAGGTCTCAAAGGTCCCCTTCGGCTTGGCTTCCTAAGGCAAGACCCAGCCCCCGCCCAAAGGCCAGAGGGTGAGTGTGTGAGAGTGTGTGTGCGAGTGTGTCAGGGGGCAAGGGTGTGGGCGGGCCGACTGGGGTCCAGGGGCATACCCAGAATGGAGGGCCGAGGGTGTGGAGGCCGTGGGTTGGGAAGCCTGTGTGGTTCTCTTGCTGTTTCTCTCTCCCTCTTTCTCCATCTCCCTTACCTGTGGTTTCTGGCTCCTGACCTGTCTCGGCGGCGGGGTGGGTGTGTGGGTGTGTGTGTGGGGGGTGTGTGTGTGTGTGTGTGTGAGCCCGCGGGAGAGCACGCGCAGTCGCGTGCGAGGATGGCACTAGGGTTGCGGGTGGGGCTGGGGCGTGGGGCAGCCGCCCCCCCCCCCCCCCCCCAGGATTACCTGAGGCTTGCCTAGGGAGCCCCAGACGGAGACTGGAAGGTCATCTGGTTTTCTGGAAGCCGAAAGCGGAGGGGCTCTCGGGCCGCACGGAGGCAGCCCAGGTCTGTGGCGGGCGTCGGAGCCCGCCCCCCAGGCCCGGGTCACCCACCCGCGGAGGGGCTGGGGCCGGGGGGATCCAAGAGATGGGACGCCCGCTGCTGCCTGCGAGGGCCGCCGGCTGGAAGGCAGGCGACCGACGGCTGTGAGCGCGGTGGGGTGCGAGGGGCCAGGGTTGGGGCGGGGGCTTGCGGTGCAGGCCACGCCAGGGGTGGGGCTGGGGGAGGTGTGGGGCGGGAGAGGGGGCGGGGGCTAAAGGAGAGGGGAGGCAAAAAGCCTACAGCACCCGGTATTCCCAGGCGGTCTCCCATCCAAGTACTAACCAGGCCCGACCCTGCTTAGCTTCCGAGATCAGACGAGATCGGGCGCGTTCAGGGTGGTATGGCCGTAGACGGAGGCGGCTGCCTCCAAGCGCCCTAAGAGCCCCGCGCCGCGCCGCGCCTCCCTTTCGCTGTGACCTGCCTGCCGGGCGGGCCAGCCGGCCGCACCTCTCCAGGGGCCGCGCGCTGTACCTGAGCCGGACGACCCGCCACCGGACTCCGGCCGGCCAGGGCCGGCAGCCCGGCGGCCGGCCGACGCCGCCCCGCCCCCGCTCACCATCCCCGTGCGTGCGTGCGGGGGCGGGACGGGCGCGGAGGTCTCGGCGCTCTCCCACCCCGGGCCTCTGCAGGCCCGCCCCCGCTGGGCGGCGCCCCCACCCCCAGCCCGTTCGCTGCACAGGGCCAGGTGGCCCCGGAGGTCTCTGGCTTCCGGGCCCGCCGCTGCCCGCCGCCCGCGGGCCTCTGAGCCTCCTCTGGGCCTCCTGCGCAGCCCAGCTGGAGCCCTGAGCGCCCATCCTGCCCGGCACCTGCCCGGTGCCCAAACCCACGGGGAGCCAGCAGCGCGGCCGACAGGAGCGCGTCAGCCCCGCCCCTTCGCCCTATCCAGGCCCCACTTGCCCCCACGCCGCCCGCCAAGCACAGGACCGTCCTGAGAGAGCAGACGGCCGACAGGCAGGCACACGGACAGACACACAAGACACTCGCCTCACGCACCCACGCCAAGTGAGACAAGCCGGCTGGCGCAAGCTCGTCAGCCAGAGCCAGGGCCCCAGCAACCTGTGAGAGGCCGGGGCCAGAGGAAGGGACTGGAGGCCGGGTGTCAGGAGACACAGAGGCAGAGAGAGACTGAGGTTCAGAGACAGACTCGAAGACAGGGAGAGGGAGATGCAGCCGGACAGACAGACGGGAGCGCGCGCGCACGCAGACACACACACACACACACACACACACACACACACACACAGAGGGAGACACAGCGACTGACGGACAGAAAACGGGAGGCAGACACGGGAGAGAGGATGGCATCCGATCCGAGACAGACACAATGGCACAGTCCCTGACCCACCTGAGAGAGAGGCCAGGCGGAAGAAGCAGCTTCCCCAAGGGAGGGGGCATCAGCCTTGGGCCCCGGGCCCCAGCTGCACGCGGTGCCCTGGGGCTGGCAGAGCCCCGTGGGATCCCCAAGACGTCTTGGCAGCCGAGGTCTCAAAGGTCCCCTTCGGCTTGGCTTCCTAATAAGGCAAGACCCAGCCCCCGCCCAAAGGCCAGAGCGTGAGTGTGTGAGAGTGTGTGCGTGAGAGTGTCAGGGGGCAAGGGTGTGGGCGGGCCGACTGGGGTCGGGGGTGGGGGGGGGGGGGGGGCGGGGGGGGGGGGGGAGGCCGGGGCGGGATACCCAGAATGGAGGGGGAAGGGTGTGGAGCGGGGGGGTTGCAGATCATGTGGGGTCCAAGCATACCGGACGGTCATCTTGTTTCTTGCAATCCGAATGCGGAGTGGCCCTCCGGCCTCTTGGAGGCAACCCAGGTCTGCGTTGGGAGTCGGGGCCCCGGTCATCCTCCCGCAGAGGGGCTATGGCCGTGGCGCTCCAAAAGTTGGCACGCTGCTACCCGCCATGCCCGCTGACTGGCTGGCCGGCTGGCCAAAGGCCCTGTTGGCTGGAAGATAGGCTACGGCTTGAGGGCGTTCGGGTCATATCTGGTTTTATTCCGATGGTGTGCCTCATCCTAATGTTACTTGGTTGATGATAGGAGACTCTCTGAGTGACACTATTTCCTTGCTTTTCAATGGATCCCTTTTGTTGCAGAACCTTTCCCTTGAAAGTGAAGGAACCTATGTCTGCACAGGCACTAATGCTCTTGCAAAGGCAAAAGCAATTCCGTCCTCCACTAGCTTGGTAAGCACCAAGTCCTTCTTGTCTTCAAGTGCTTCCTATAATACGTGCAAAGGAGGACCCGGTTTTGTGGATTCTGGAGTCAGGGAGTTAACAAGTGGACGTTACATGGTTTTAAGCATTGCTGTCACTGCCCACTTACAAACCGCCTCTAAATTTAACCCTCTGTCTTACCTGTTCTTCTCTCAGAAGGCTGTGACTGCCTTGCTGCTGCTTGTCTGCCTAAGAACCCACAATGAGATGTTAACTTTCTGCCCAGAATCAAGATCCTTCATACTCTGCCTCTGTGTGCATGCTTGTGTGCCACGTTGCTTCAGTCCTGCCTGCCTGACTGTTGTGACCCCATGGGCTGTAGCCCGCCAGGCTCCTCTTACTGTAGGAGCCTCCAGGCAAGCATGCTGAAGTAGGTTGTCATGTCGTCCTCCAGGGGATCTTCCCAACCCAGGTATCAAACCCACATCTCCTTCATTCCCTGCATGGGCAGACAGGTTCTTTACTGCTAGCACCACCTGGGAAGCGCATTCTGGCTCTACATCTCCTTAATTTATAACTAAACTCTGTTCTAGGCAACGCAGTTTCCCGCACTCTGATCCAACACCACACACACGCACACACACACAGAGGGAGACACAGCGACTGACGGACAGAAGACGGGAGGCAGACACAGGAGCGAGGATGGCATCCGATCCGAGACAGACACAGTGGCACAGTCCCTGACCCACCTCAGAGAGAGGCCAGGCTGAAGAAGCAGCTTCCCCAAGGGAGGGGGCGTCAGCCTTGGGCCCCGGGCCCCAGCTGCACGCGGTGCCCTGGGGCTGGCAGAGCCCCCCCCCCCCCACCGTGGCGTCCCCAAGACGTCTTGGCAGCCGAGGTCTCAAAGGTCCCCTTCGGCTTGGCTTCCTAAGGCAAGACCCAGCCCCCGCCCAAAGGCCAGAGGGTGAGTGTGTGAGAGTGTGTGTGCGAGTGTGTCAGGGGGCAAGGGTGTGGGCGGGCCGACTGGGGTCCAGGGGCATACCCAGAATGGAGGGCCGAGGGTGTGGAGGCCGTGGGTTGGGAAGCCTGTGTGGTTCTCTTGCTGTTTCTCTCTCCCTCTTTCTCCATCTCCCTTACCTGTGGTTTCTGGCTCCTGACCTGTCTCGGCGGCGGGGTGGGTGTGTGGGTGTGTGTGTGGGGGGTGTGTGTGTGTGTGTGTGTGAGCCCGCGGGAGAGCACGCGCAGTCGCGTGCGAGGATGGCACTAGGGTTGCGGGTGGGGCTGGGGCGTGGGGCAGCCGCCCCCCCCCCACCCCCCCAGGATTACCTGAGGCTTGCCTAGGGAGCCCCAGACGGAGACTGGAAGGTCATCTGGTTTTCTGGAAGCCGAAAGCGGAGGGGCTCTCGGGCCGCACGGAGGCAGCCCAGGTCTGTGGCGGGCGTCGGAGCCCGCCCCCCAGGCCCGGGTCACCCACCCGCGGAGGGGCTGGGGCCGGGGGGATCCAAGAGATGGGACGCCCGCTGCTGCCTGCGAGGGCCGCCGGCTGGAAGGCAGGCGACCGACGGCTGTGAGCGCGGTGGGGTGCGAGGGGCCAGGGTTGGGGCGGGGGCTTGCGGTGCAGGCCACGCCAGGGGTGGGGCTGGGGGAGGTGTGGGGCGGGAGAGGGGGCGGGGGCTAAAGGAGAGGGGAGGGCAAAAAGCCTACAGCACCCGGTATTCCCAGGCGGTCTCCCATCCAAGTACTAACCAGGCCCGACCCTGCTTAGCTTCCGAGATCAGACGAGATCGGGCGCGTTCAGGGTGGTATGGCCGTAGACGGAGGCGGCTGCCTCCAAGCGCCCTAAGAGCCCCGCGCCGCGCCGCGCCTCCCTTTCGCTGTGACCTGCCTGCCGGGCGGGCCAGCCGGCCGCACCTCTCCAGGGGCCGCGCGCTGTACCTGAGCCGGACGACCCGCCACCGGACTCCGGCCGGCCAGGGCCGGCAGCCCGGCGGCCGGCCGACGCCGCCCCGCCCCCGCTCACCATCCCCGTGCGTGCGTGCGGGGGCGGGACGGGCGCGGAGGTCTCGGCGCTCTCCCACCCCGGGCCTCTGCAGGCCCGCCCCCGCTGGGCGGCGCCCCCACCCCCAGCCCGTTCGCTGCACAGGGCCAGGTGGCCCCGGAGGTCTCTGGCTTCCGGGCCCGCCGCTGCCCGCCGCCCGCGGGCCTCTGAGCCTCCTCTGGGCCTCCTGCGCAGCCCAGCTGGAGCCCTGAGCGCCCATCCTGCCCGGCACCTGCCCGGTGCCCAAACCCACGGGGAGCCAGCAGCGCGGCCGACAGGAGCGCGTCAGCCCCGCCCCTTCGCCCTATCCAGGCCCCACTTGCCCCCACGCCGCCCGCCAAGCACAGGACCGTCCTGAGAGAGCAGACGGCCGACAGGCAGGCACACGGACAGACACACAAGACACTCGCCTCACGCACCCACGCCAAGTGAGACAAGCCGGCTGGCGCAAGCTCGTCAGCCAGAGCCAGGGCCCCAGCAACCTGTGAGAGGCCGGGGCCAGAGGAAGGGACTGGAGGCCGGGTGTCAGGAGACACAGAGGCAGAGAGAGACTGAGGTTCAGAGACAGACTCGAAGACAGGGAGAGGGAGATGCAGCCGGACAGACAGACGGGAGCGCGCGTGCACGCAGACACACACACACACACACACACACACACACACACACACACAGAGGGAGACACAGCGACTGACGGACAGAAAACGGGAGGCAGACACGGGAGAGAGGATGGCATCCGATCCGAGACAGACACAATGGCACAGTCCCTGACCCACCTGAGAGAGAGGCCAGGCGGAAGAAGCAGCTTCCCCAAGGGAGGGGGCATCAGCCTTGGGCCCCGGGCCCCAGCTGCACGCGGTGCCCTGGGGCTGGCAGAGCCCCGTGGGATCCCCAAGACGTCTTGGCAGCCGAGGTCTCAAAGGTCCCCTTCGGCTTGGCTTCCTAATAAGGCAAGACCCAGCCCCCGCCCAAAGGCCAGAGCGTGAGTGTGTGAGAGTGTGTGCGTGAGAGTGTCAGGGGGCAAGGGTGTGGGCGGGCCGACTGGGGTCGGGGGTGGGGGGGTGGGGGGGCGGGGAGGGGGGGGGAGGCCGGGGCGGGATACCCAGAATGGAGGGGGAAGGGTGTGGAGCTGGGGGGTTGCAGATCATGTGGGGTCCAAGCATACCGGACGGTCATCTTGTTTCTTGCAATCCGAATGCGGAGTGGCCCTCCGGCCTCTTGGAGGCAACCCAGGTCTGCGTTGGGAGTCGGGGCCCCGGTCATCCTCCCGCAGAGGGGCTATGGCCGTGGCGCTCCAAAAGTTGGCACGCTGCTACCCGCCATGCCCGCTGACTGGCTGGCCGGCTGGCCAAAGGCCCTGTTGGCTGGAAGATAGGCTACGGCTTGAGGGCGTTCGGGTCATATCTGGTTTTATTCCGATGGTGTGCCTCATCCTAATGTTACTTGGTTGATGATAGGAGACTCTCTGAGTGACACTATTTCCTTGCTTTTCAATGGATCCCTTTTGTTGCAGAACCTTTCCCTTGAAAGTGAAGGAACCTATGTCTGCACAGGCACTAATGCTCTTGCAAAGGCAAAAGCAATTCCGTCCTCCACTAGCTTGGTAAGCACCAAGTCCTTCTTGTCTTCAAGTGCTTCCTATAATACGTGCAAAGGAGGACCCGGTTTTGTGGATTCTGGAGTCAGGGAGTTAACAAGTGGACGTTACATGGTTTTAAGCATTGCTGTCACTGCCCACTTACAAACCGCCTCTAAATTTAACCCTCTGTCTTACCTGTTCTTCTCTCAGAAGGCTGTGACTGCCTTGCTGCTGCTTGTCTGCCTAAGAACCCACAATGAGGTGTTAACTTTCTGCCCAGAATCAAGATCCTTCATACTCTGCCTCTGTGTGCATGCTTGTGTGCCACGTTGCTTCAGTCCTGCCTGCCTGACTGTTGTGACCCCATGGGCTGTAGCCCGCCAGGCTCCTCTTACTGTAGGAGCCTCCAGGCAAGCATGCTGAAGTAGGTTGTCATGTCGTCCTCCAGGGGATCTTCCCAACCCAGGTATCAAACCCACATCTCCTTCATTCCCTGCATGGGCAGACAGGTTCTTTACTGCTAGCACCACCTGGGAAGCGCATTCTGGCTCTACATCTCCTTAATTTATAACTAAACTCTGTTCTAGGCAACGCAGTTTCCCGCACTCTGATCCAACACCACACACACGCACACACACACAGAGGGAGACACAGCGACTGACGGACAGAAGACGGGAGGCAGGCACAGGAGCGAGGATGGCATCCGATCCGAGACAGACACAGTGGCACAGTCCCTGACCCACCTCAGAGAGAGGCCAGGCTGAAGAAGCAGCTTCCCCAAGGGCGGGGGCGTCAGCCTTGGGCCCCGGGCCCCAGCTGCACGCGGTGCCCTGGGGCTGGCAGAGCCCCCCCCCCCCCCACCGTGGCGTCCCCAAGACGTCTTGGCAGCCGAGGTCTCAAAGGTCCCCTTCGGCTTGGCTTCCTAAGGCAAGACCCAGCCCCCGCCCAAAGGCCAGAGGGTGAGTGTGTGAGTGTGTGTGCGAGTGTGTCAGGGGGCAAGGGTGTGGGCGGGCCGACTGGGGTCCAGGGGCATACCCAGAATGGAGGGCCGAGGGTGTGGAGGCCGTGGGTTGGGAAGCCTGTGTGGTTCTCTTGCTGTTTCTCTCTCCCTCTTTCTCCATCTCCCTTACCTGTGGTTTCTGGCTCCTGACCTGTCTCGGCGGCGGGGTGGGTGTGTGGGTGTGTGTGTGGGGGGTGTGTGTGTGTGTGTGTGTGAGCCCGCGGGAGAGCACGCGCAGTCGCGTGCGAGGATGGCACTAGGGTTGCGGGTGGGGCTGGGGCGTGGGGCAGCCGCCCCCCCCCACCCCCCCAGGATTACCTGAGGCTTGCCTAGGGAGCCCCAGACGGAGACTGGAAGGTCATCTGGTTTTCTGGAAGCCGAAAGCGGAGGGGCTCTCGGGCCGCACGGAGGCAGCCCAGGTCTGTGGCGGGCGTCGGAGCCCGCCCCCCAGGCCCGGGTCACCCACCCGCGGAGGGGCTGGGGCCGGGGGGATCCAAGAGATGGGACGCCCGCTGCTGCCTGCGAGGGCCGCCGGCTGGAAGGCAGGCGACCGACGGCTGTGAGCGCGGTGGGGTGCGAGGGGCCAGGGTTGGGGCGGGGGCTTGCGGTGCAGGCCACGCCAGGGGTGGGGCTGGGGGAGGTGTGGGGCGGGAGAGGGGGCGGGGGCTAAAGGAGAGGGGAGGCAAAAAGCCTACAGCACCCGGTATTCCCAGGCGGTCTCCCATCCAAGTACTAACCAGGCCCGACCCTGCTTAGCTTCCGAGATCAGACGAGATCGGGCGCGTTCAGGGTGGTATGGCCGTAGACGGAGGCGGCTGCCTCCAAGCGCCCTAAGAGCCCCGCGCCGCGCCGCGCCTCCCTTTCGCTGTGACCTGCCTGCCGGGCGGGCCAGCCGGCCGCACCTCTCCAGGGGCCGCGCGCTGTACCTGAGCCGGACGACCCGCCACCGGACTCCGGCCGGCCAGGGCCGGCAGCCCGGCGGCCGGCCGACGCCGCCCCGCCCCCGCTCACCATCCCCGTGCGTGCGTGCGGGGGCGGGACGGGCGCGGAGGTCTCGGCGCTCTCCCACCCCGGGCCTCTGCAGGCCCGCCCCCGCTGGGCGGCGCCCCCACCCCCAGCCCGTTCGCTGCACAGGGCCAGGTGGCCCCGGAGGTCTCTGGCTTCCGGGCCCGCCGCTGCCCGCCGCCCGCGGGCCTCTGAGCCTCCTCTGGGCCTCCTGCGCAGCCCAGCTGGAGCCCTGAGCGCCCATCCTGCCCGGCACCTGCCCGGTGCCCAAACCCACGGGGAGCCAGCAGTGCGGCCGACAGGAGCGCGTCAGCCCCGCCCCTTCGCCCTATCCAGGCCCCACTTGCCCCCACGCCGCCCGCCAAGCACAGGACCGTCCTGAGAGAGCAGACGGCCGACAGGCAGGCACACGGACAGACACACAAGACACTCGCCTCACGCACCCACGCCAAGTGAGACAAGCCGGCTGGCGCAAGCTCGTCAGCCAGAGCCAGGGCCCCAGCAACCTGTGAGAGGCCGGGGCCAGAGGAAGGGACTGGAGGCCGGGTGTCAGGAGACACAGAGGCAGAGAGAGACTGAGGTTCAGAGACAGACTCGAAGACAGGGAGAGGGAGATGCAGCCGGACAGACAGACGGGAGCGCGCGCGCACGCAGACACACACACACACACACACACACACACACACACACACACACACAGGGACACACAGCGACTGACGGACAGAAAACGGGAGGCAGACACGGGAGAGAGGATGGCATCCGATCCGAGACAGACACAATGGCACAGTCCCTGACCCACCTGAGAGAGAGGCCAGGCGGAAGAAGCAGCTTCCCCAAGGGAGGGGGCATCAGCCTTGGGCCCCGGGCCCCAGCTGCACGCGGTGCCCTGGGGCTGGCAGAGCCCCGTAGGATCCCCAAGACGTCTTGGCAGCCGAGGTCTCAAAGGTCCCCTTCGGCTTGGCTTCCTAATAAGGCAAGACCCAGCCCCCGCCCAAAGGCCAGAGCGTGAGTGTGTGAGAGTGTGTGCGTGAGAGTGTCAGGGGGCAAGGGTGTGGGCGGGCCGACTGGGGTCGGGGGTGGGGGGGTGGGGGGGCGGGGAGGGGGGGGGGAGGCCGGGGCGGGATACCCAGAATGGAGGGGGAAGGGTGTGGAGCTGGGGGGTTGCAGATCATGTGGGGTCCAAGCATACCGGACGGTCATCTTGTTTCTTGCAATCCGAATGCGGAGTGGCCCTCCGGCCTCTTGGAGGCAACCCAGGTCTGCGTTGGGAGTCGGGGCCCCGGTCATCCTCCCGCAGAGGGGCTATGGCCGTGGCGCTCCAAAAGTTGGCACGCTGCTACCCGCCATGCCCGCTGACTGGCTGGCCGGCTGGCCAAAGGCCCTGTTGGCTGGAAGATAGGCTACGGCTTGAGGGCGTTCGGGTCATATCTGGTTTTATTCCGATGGTGTGCCTCATCCTAATGTTACTTGGTTGATGATAGGAGACTCTCTGAGTGACACTATTTCCTTGCTTTTCAATGGATCCCTTTTGTTGCAGAACCTTTCCCTTGAAAGTGAAGGAACCTATGTCTGCACAGGCACTAATGCTCTTGCAAAGGCAAAAGCAATTCCGTCCTCCACTAGCTTGGTAAGCACCAAGTCCTTCTTGTCTTCAAGTGCTTCCTATAATACGTGCAAAGGAGGACCCGGTTTTGTGGATTCTGGAGTCAGGGAGTTAACAAGTGGACGTTACATGGTTTTAAGCATTGCTGTCACTGCCCACTTACAAACCGCCTCTAAATTTAACCCTCTGTCTTACCTGTTCTTCTCTCAGAAGGCTGTGACTGCCTTGCTGCTGCTTGTCTGCCTAAGAACCCACAATGAGATGTTAACTTTCTGCCCAGAATCAAGATCCTTCATACTCTGCCTCTGTGTGCATGCTTGTGTGCCACGTTGCTTCAGTCCTGCCTGCCTGACTGTTGTGACCCCATGGGCTGTAGCCCGCCAGGCTCCTCTTACTGTAGGAGCCTCCAGGCAAGCATGCTGAAGTAGGTTGTCATGTCGTCCTCCAGGGGATCTTCCCAACCCAGGTATCAAACCCACATCTCCTTCATTCCCTGCATGGGCAGACAGGTTCTTTACTGCTAGCACCACCTGGGAAGCGCATTCTGGCTCTACATCTCCTTAATTTATAACTAAACTCTGTTCTAGGCAACGCAGTTTCCCGCACTCTGATCCAACACCACACACACGCACACACACACAGAGGGAGACACAGCGACTGACGGACAGAAGACGGGAGGCAGACACGGGAGCGAGGATGGCATCCGATCCGAGACAGACACAGTGGCACAGTCCCTGACCCACCTCAGAGAGAGGCCAGGCTGAAGAAGCAGCTTCCCCAAGGGACGGGGCGTCAGCCTTGGGCCCCGGGCCCCAGCTGCACGCGGTGCCCTGGGGCTGGCAGAGCCCCCCCCCCCCCCCCGTGGCGTCCCCAAGCCGGCTTGGCAGCCGAGGTCTCAAAGGTCCCCTTCGGCTTGGCTTCCTAAGGCAAGACCCAGCCCCCGCCCAAAGGCCAGAGGGTGAGTGTGTGAGAGTGTGTGTGCGAGTGTGTCAGGGGGCAAGGGTGTGGGCGGGCCGACTGGGGTCCAGGGGCATACCCAGAATGGAGGGCCGAGGGTGTGGAGGCCGTGGGTTGGGAAGCCTGTGTGGTTCTCTTGCTGTTTCTCTCTCCCTCTTTCTCCATCTCCCTTACCTGTGGTTTCTGGCTCCTGACCTGTCTCGGCGGCGGGGTGGGTGTGTGGGTGTGTGTGTGGGGGGGGTGTGTGTGTGTGTGTGTGAGCCCGCGGGAGAGCACGCGCAGTCGCGTGCGAGGATGGCACTAGGGTTGCGGGTGGGGCTGGGGCGTGGGGCAGCCGCCCCCCCCCACCCCCCCAGGATTACCTGAGGCTTGCCTAGGGAGCCCCAGACGGAGACTGGAAGGTCATCTGGTTTTCTGGAAGCCGAAAGCGGAGGGGCTCTCGGGCCGCACGGAGGCAGCCCAGGTCTGTGGCGGGCGTCGGAGCCCGCCCCCCAGGCCCGGGTCACCCACCCGCGGAGGGGCTGGGGCCGGGGGGATCCAAGAGATGGGACGCCCGCTGCTGCCTGCGAGGGCCGCCGGCTGGAAGGCAGGCGACCGACGGCTGTGAGCGCGGTGGGGTGCGAGGGGCCAGGGTTGGGGCGGGGGCTTGCGGTGCAGGCCACGCCAGGGGTGGGGCTGGGGGAGGTGTGGGGCGGGAGAGGGGGGGGGGGCTAAAGGAGAGGGGAGGCAAAAAGCCTACAGCACCCGGTATTCCCAGGCGGTCTCCCATCCAAGTACTAACCAGGCCCGACCCTGCTTAGCTTCCGAGATCAGACGAGATCGGGCGCGTTCAGGGTGGTATGGCCGTAGACGGAGGCGGCTGCCTCCAAGCGCCCTAAGAGCCCCGCGCCGCGCCGCGCCTCCCTTTCGCTGTGACCTGCCTGCCGGGCGGGCCAGCCGGCCGCACCTCTCCAGGGGCCGCGCGCTGTACCTGAGCCGGACGACCCGCCACCGGACTCCGGCCGGCCAGGGCCGGCAGCCCGGCGGCCGGCCGACGCCGCCCCGCCCCCGCTCACCATCCCCGTGCGTGCGTGCGGGGGCGGGACGGGCGCGGAGGTCTCGGCGCTCTCCCACCCCGGGCCTCTGCAGGCCCGCCCCCGCTGGGCGGCGCCCCCACCCCCAGCCCGTTCGCTGCACAGGGCCAGGTGGCCCCGGAGGTCTCTGGCTTCCGGGCCCGCCGCTGCCCGCCGCCCGCGGGCCTCTGAGCCTCCTCTGGGCCTCCTGCGCAGCCCAGCTGGAGCCCTGAGCGCCCATCCTGCCCGGCACCTGCCCGGTGCCCAAACCCACGGGGAGCCAGCAGTGCGGCCGACAGGAGCGCGTCAGCCCCGCCCCTTCGCCCTATCCAGGCCCCACTTGCCCCCACGCCGCCCGCCAAGCACAGGACCGTCCTGAGAGAGCAGACGGCCGACAGGCAGGCACACGGACAGACACACAAGACACTCGCCTCACGCACCCACGCCAAGTGAGACAAGCCGGCTGGCGCAAGCTCGTCAGCCAGAGCCAGGGCCCCAGCAACCTGTGAGAGGCCGGGGCCAGAGGAAGGGACTGGAGGCCGGGTGTCAGGAGACACAGAGGCAGAGAGAGACTGAGGTTCAGAGACAGACTCGAAGACAGGGAGAGGGAGATGCAGCCGGACAGACAGACGGGAGCGCGCGCGCACGCAGACACACACACACACACACACACACACACACACACACACACACACACAGAGGGAGACACAGCGACTGACGGACAGAAAACGGGAGGCAGACACGGGAGAGAGGATGGCATCCGATCCGAGACAGACACAATGGCACAGTCCCTGACCCACCTGAGAGAGAGGCCAGGCGGAAGAAGCAGCTTCCCCAAGGGAGGGGGCATCAGCCTTGGGCCCCGGGCCCCAGCTGCACGCGGTGCCCTGGGGCTGGCAGAGCCCCGTAGGATCCCCAAGACGTCTTGGCAGCCGAGGTCTCAAAGGTCCCCTTCGGCTTGGCTTCCTAATAAGGCAAGACCCAGCCCCCGCCCAAAGGCCAGAGCGTGAGTGTGTGAGAGTGTGTGCGTGAGAGTGTCAGGGGGCAAGGGTGTGGGCGGGCCGACTGGGGTCGGGGGTGGGGGGGTGGGGGGGCGGGGAGGGGGGGGGGAGGCCGGGGCGGGATACCCAGAATGGAGGGGGAAGGGTGTGGAGCTGGGGGGTTGCAGATCATGTGGGGTCCAAGCATACCGGACGGTCATCTTGTTTCTTGCAATCCGAATGCGGAGTGGCCCTCCGGCCTCTTGGAGGCAACCCAGGTCTGCGTTGGGAGTCGGAGCCCCGGTCATCCTCCCGCAGAGGGGCTATGGCCGTGGCGCTCCAAAAGTTGGCACGCTGCTACCCGCCATGCCCGCTGACTGGCTGGCCGGCTGGCCAAAGGCCCTGTTGGCTGGAAGATAGGCTACGGCTTGAGGGCGTTCGGGTCATATCTGGTTTTATTCCGATGGTGTGCCTCATCCTAATGTTACTTGGTTGATGATAGGAGACTCTCTGAGTGACACTATTTCCTTGCTTTTCAATGGATCCCTTTTGTTGCAGAACCTTTCCCTTGAAAGTGAAGGAACCTATGTCTGCACAGGCACTAATGCTCTTGCAAAGGCAAAAGCAATTCCGTCCTCCACTAGCTTGGTAAGCACCAAGTCCTTCTTGTCTTCAAGTGCTTCCTATAATACGTGCAAAGGAGGACCCGGTTTTGTGGATTCTGGAGTCAGGGAGTTAACAAGTGGACGTTACATGGTTTTAAGCATTGCTGTCACTGCCCACTTACAAACCGCCTCTAAATTTAACCCTCTGTCTTACCTGTTCTTCTCTCAGAAGGCTGTGACTGCCTTGCTGCTGCTTGTCTGCCTAAGAACCCACAATGAGATGTTAACTTTCTGCCCAGAATCAAGATCCTTCATACTCTGCCTCTGTGTGCATGCTTGTGTGCCACGTTGCTTCAGTCCTGCCTGCCTGACTGTTGTGACCCCATGGGCTGTAGCCCGCCAGGCTCCTCTTACTGTAGGAGCCTCCAGGCAAGCATGCTGAAGTAGGTTGTCATGTCGTCCTCCAGGGGATCTTCCCAACCCAGGTATCAAACCCACATCTCCTTCATTCCCTGCATGGGCAGACAGGTTCTTTACTGCTAGCACCACCTGGGAAGCGCATTCTGGCTCTACATCTCCTTAATTTATAACTAAACTCTGTTCTAGGCAACGCAGTTTCCCGCACTCTGATCCAACACCACACACACGCACACACACACAGAGGGAGACACAGCGACTGACGGACAGAAGACGGGAGGCAGACACGGGAGCGAGGATGGCATCCGATCCGAGACAGACACAGTGGCACAGTCCCTGACCCACCTCAGAGAGAGGCCAGGCTGAAGAAGCAGCTTCCCCAAGGGAGGGGGCGTCAGCCTTGGGCCCCGGGCCCCAGCTGCACGCGGTGCCCTGGGGCTGGCAGAGCCCGCCCCCCCCCACCGTGGCGTCCCCCAGACGTCTTGGCAGCCGAGGTCTCAAAGGGCCCCTTCGGCTTGGCTTCCTAAGGCAAGACCCAGCCCCCGCCCAAAGGCCAGAGGGTGAGTGTGTGAGAGTGTGTGTGCGAGTGTGTCAGGGGGCAAGGGTGTGGGCGGGCCGACTGGGGTCCAGGGGGATACCCAGAATGGAGGGCCGAGGGTGTGGAGGCCGTGGGTTGGGAAGCCTGTGTGGTTCTCTTGCTGTTTCTCTCTCCCTCTTTCTCCATCTCCCTTACCTGTGGTTTCAGGCTCCTGACCTGTCTCGGCGGCGGGGTGGGTGTGTGGGTGTGTGTGTGGGGGGGGTGTGTGTGTGTGTGTGTGAGCCCGCGGGAGGGCACGCGCAGTCGCGTGCGAGGATGGCACTAGGGTTGCGGGTGGGGCTGGGGCGTGGGGCAGCCGCCCCCCCCCACCCCCCCAGGATTACCTGAGGCTTGCCTAGGGAGCCCCAGACGGAGACTGGAAGGTCATCTGGTTTTCTGGAAGCCGAAAGCGGAGGGGCTCTCGGGCCGCACGGAGGCAGCCCAGGTCTGTGGCGGGCGTCGGAGCCCGCCCCCCAGGCCCGGGTCACCCACCCGCGGAGGGGCTGGGGCCGGGGGGATCCAAGAGATGGGACGCCCGCTGCTGCCTGCGAGGGCCGCCGGCTGGAAGGCAGGCGACCGACGGCTGTGAGCGCGGTGGGGTGCGAGGGGCCAGGGTTGGGGCGGGGGCTTGCGGTGCAGGCCACGCCAGGGGTGGGGCTGGGGGAGGTGTGGGGCGGGAGAGGGGGCGGGGGCTAAAGGAGAGGGGAGGCAAAAAGCCTACAGCACCCGGTATTCCCAGGCGGTCTCCCATCCAAGTACTAACCAGGCCCGACCCTGCTTAGCTTCCGAGATCAGACGAGATCGGGCGCGTTCAGGGTGGTATGGCCGTAGACGGAGGCGGCTGCCTCCAAGCGCCCTAAGAGCCCCGCGCCGCGCCGCGCCTCCCTTTCGCTGTGACCTGCCTGCCGGGCGGGCCAGCCGGCCGCACCTCTCCAGGGGCCGCGCGCTGTACCTGAGCCGGACGACCCGCCACCGGACTCCGGCCGGCCAGGGCCGGCAGCCCGGCGGCCGGCCGACGCCGCCCCGCCCCCGCTCACCATCCCCGTGCGTGCGTGCGGGGGCGGGACGGGCGCGGAGGTCTCGGCGCTCTCCCACCCCGGGCCTCTGCAGGCCCGCCCCCGCTGGGCGGCGCCCCCACCCCCAGCCCGTTCGCTGCACAGGGCCAGGTGGCCCCGGAGGTCTCTGGCTTCCGGGCCCGCCGCTGCCCGCCGCCCGCGGGCCTCTGAGCCTCCTCTGGGCCTCCTGCGCAGCCCAGCTGGAGCCCTGAGCGCCCATCCTGCCCGGCACCTGCCCGGTGCCCAAACCCACGGGGAGCCAGCAGCGCGGCCGACAGGAGCGCGTCAGCCCCGCCCCTTCGCCCTATCCAGGCCCCACTTGCCCCCACGCCGCCCGCCAAGCACAGGACCGTCCTGAGAGAGCAGACGGCCGACAGGCAGGCACACGGACAGACACACAAGACACTCGCCTCACGCACCCACGCCAAGTGAGACAAGCCGGCTGGCGCAAGCTCGTCAGCCAGAGCCAGGGCCCCAGCAACCTGTGAGAGGCCGGGGCCAGAGGAAGGGACTGGAGGCCGGGTGTCAGGAGACACAGAGGCAGAGAGAGACTGAGGTTCAGAGACAGACTCGAAGACAGGGAGAGGGAGATGCAGCCGGACAGACAGACGGGAGCGCGCGCGCACGCAGACACACACACACACACACACACACACACACACACACAGAGGGAGACACAGCGACTGACGGACAGAAAACGGGAGGCAGACACGGGAGAGAGGATGGCATCCGATCCGAGACAGACACAATGGCACAGTCCCTGACCCACCTGAGAGAGAGGCCAGGCGGAAGAAGCAGCTTCCCCAAGGGAGGGGGCATCAGCCTTGGGCCCCGGGCCCCAGCTGCACGCGGTGCCCTGGGGCTGGCAGAGCCCCGTGGGATCCCCAAGACGTCTTGGCAGCCGAGGTCTCAAAGGTCCCCTTCGGCTTGGCTTCCTAATAAGGCAAGACCCAGCCCCCGCCCAAAGGCCAGAGCGTGAGTGTGTGAGAGTGTGTGCGTGAGAGTGTCAGGGGGCAAGGGTGTGGGCGGGCCGACTGGGGTCGGGGGTGGGGGGGTGGGGGGGCGGGGAGGGGGGGGGAGGCCGGGGCGGGATACCCAGAATGGAGGGGGAAGGGTGTGGAGCTGGGGGGTTGCAGATCATGTGGGGTCCAAGCATACCGGACGGTCATCTTGTTTCTTGCAATCCGAATGCGGAGTGGCCCTCCGGCCTCTTGGAGGCAACCCAGGTCTGCGTTGGGAGTCGGGGCCCCGGTCATCCTCCCGCAGAGGGGCTATGGCCGTGGCGCTCCAAAAGTTGGCACGCTGCTACCCGCCATGCCCGCTGACTGGCTGGCCGGCTGGCCAAAGGCCCTGTTGGCTGGAAGATAGGCTACGGCTTGAGGGCGTTCGGGTCATATCTGGTTTTATTCCGATGGTGTGCCTCATCCTAATGTTACTTGGTTGATGATAGGAGACTCTCTGAGTGACACTATTTCCTTGCTTTTCAATGGATCCCTTTTGTTGCAGAACCTTTCCCTTGAAAGTGAAGGAACCTATGTCTGCACAGGCACTAATGCTCTTGCAAAGGCAAAAGCAATTCCGTCCTCCACTAGCTTGGTAAGCACCAAGTCCTTCTTGTCTTCAAGTGCTTCCTATAATACGTGCAAAGGAGGACCCGGTTTTGTGGATTCTGGAGTCAGGGAGTTAACAAGTGGACGTTACATGGTTTTAAGCATTGCTGTCACTGCCCACTTACAAACCGCCTCTAAATTTAACCCTCTGTCTTACCTGTTCTTCTCTCAGAAGGCTGTGACTGCCTTGCTGCTGCTTGTCTGCCTAAGAACCCACAATGAGGTGTTAACTTTCTGCCCAGAATCAAGATCCTTCATACTCTGCCTCTGTGTGCATGCTTGTGTGCCACGTTGCTTCAGTCCTGCCTGCCTGACTGTTGTGACCCCATGGGCTGTAGCCCGCCAGGCTCCTCTTACTGTAGGAGCCTCCAGGCAAGCATGCTGAAGTAGGTTGTCATGTCGTCCTCCAGGGGATCTTCCCAACCCAGGTATCAAACCCACATCTCCTTCATTCCCTGCATGGGCAGACAGGTTCTTTACTGCTAGCACCACCTGGGAAGCGCATTCTGGCTCTACATCTCCTTAATTTATAACTAAACTCTGTTCTAGGCAACGCAGTTTCCCGCACTCTGATCCAACACCACACACACGCACACACACACAGAGGGAGACACAGCGACTGACGGACAGAAGACGGGAGGCAGACACAGGAGCGAGGATGGCATCCGATCCGAGACAGACACAGTGGCACAGTCCCTGACCCACCTCAGAGAGAGGCCAGGCTGAAGAAGCAGCTTCCCCAAGGGAGGGGGCGTCAGCCTTGGGCCCCGGGCCCCAGCTGCACGCGGTGCCCTGGGGCTGGCAGAGCCCCCCCCCCCCCCACCGTGGCGTCCCCAAGACGTCTTGGCAGCCGAGGTCTCAAAGGTCCCCTTCGGCTTGGCTTCCTAAGGCAAGACCCAGCCCCCGCCCAAAGGCCAGAGGGTGAGTGTGTGAGTGTGTGTGCGAGTGTGTCAGGGGGCAAGGGTGTGGGCGGGCCGACTGGGGTCCAGGGGCATACCCAGAATGGAGGGCCGAGGGTGTGGAGGCCGTGGGTTGGGAAGCCTGTGTGGTTCTCTTGCTGTTTCTCTCTCCCTCTTTCTCCATCTCCCTTACCTGTGGTTTCTGGCTCCTGACCTGTCTCGGCGGCGGGGTGGGTGTGTGGGTGTGTGTGTGGGGGGTGTGTGTGTGTGTGTGTGTGAGCCCGCGGGAGAGCACGCGCAGTCGCGTGCGAGGATGGCACTAGGGTTGCGGGTGGGGCTGGGGCGTGGGGCAGCCGCCCCCCCCCCCCCCCCCAGGATTACCTGAGGCTTGCCTAGGGAGCCCCAGACGGAGACTGGAAGGTCATCTGGTTTTCTGGAAGCCGAAAGCGGAGGGGCTCTCGGGCCGCACGGAGGCAGCCCAGGTCTGTGGCGGGCGTCGGAGCCCGCCCCCCAGGCCCGGGTCACCCACCCGCGGAGGGGCTGGGGCCGGGGGGATCCAAGAGATGGGACGCCCGCTGCTGCCTGCGAGGGCCGCCGGCTGGAAGGCAGGCGACCGACGGCTGTGAGCGCGGTGGGGTGCGAGGGGCCAGGGTTGGGGCGGGGGCTTGCGGTGCAGGCCACGCCAGGGGTGGGGCTGGGGGAGGTGTGGGGCGGGAGAGGGGGCGGGGGCTAAAGGAGAGGGGAGGCAAAAAGCCTACAGCACCCGGTATTCCCAGGCGGTCTCCCATCCAAGTACTAACCAGGCCCGACCCTGCTTAGCTTCCGAGATCAGACGAGATCGGGCGCGTTCAGGGTGGTATGGCCGTAGACGGAGGCGGCTGCCTCCAAGCGCCCTAAGAGCCCCGCGCCGCGCCGCGCCTCCCTTTCGCTGTGACCTGCCTGCCGGGCGGGCCAGCCGGCCGCACCTCTCCAGGGGCCGCGCGCTGTACCTGAGCCGGACGACCCGCCACCGGACTCCGGCCGGCCAGGGCCGGCAGCCCGGCGGCCGGCCGACGCCGCCCCGCCCCCGCTCACCATCCCCGTGCGTGCGTGCGGGGGCGGGACGGGCGCGGAGGTCTCGGCGCTCTCCCACCCCGGGCCTCTGCAGGCCCGCCCCCGCTGGGCGGCGCCCCCACCCCCAGCCCGTTCGCTGCACAGGGCCAGGTGGCCCCGGAGGTCTCTGGCTTCCGGGCCCGCCGCTGCCCGCCGCCCGCGGGCCTCTGAGCCTCCTCTGGGCCTCCTGCGCAGCCCAGCTGGAGCCCTGAGCGCCCATCCTGCCCGGCACCTGCCCGGTGCCCAAACCCACGGGGAGCCAGCAGTGCGGCCGACAGGAGCGCGTCAGCCCCGCCCCTTCGCCCTATCCAGGCCCCACTTGCCCCCACGCCGCCCGCCAAGCACAGGACCGTCCTGAGAGAGCAGACGGCCGACAGGCAGGCACACGGACAGACACACAAGACACTCGCCTCACGCACCCACGCCAAGTGAGACAAGCCGGCTGGCGCAAGCTCGTCAGCCAGAGCCAGGGCCCCAGCAACCTGTGAGAGGCCGGGGCCAGAGGAAGGGACTGGAGGCCGGGTGTCAGGAGACACAGAGGCAGAGAGAGACTGAGGTTCAGAGACAGACTCGAAGACAGGGAGAGGGAGATGCAGCCGGACAGACAGACGGGAGCGCGCGCGCACGCAGACACACACACACACACACACACACACACACACACACACACAGGGAGACACAGCGACTGACGGACAGAAAACGGGAGGCAGACACGGGAGAGAGGATGGCATCCGATCCGAGACAGACACAATGGCACAGTCCCTGACCCACCTGAGAGAGAGGCCAGGCGGAAGAAGCAGCTTCCCCAAGGGAGGGGGCATCAGCCTTGGGCCCCGGGCCCCAGCTGCACGCGGTGCCCTGGGGCTGGCAGAGCCCCGTAGGATCCCCAAGACGTCTTGGCAGCCGAGGTCTCAAAGGTCCCCTTCGGCTTGGCTTCCTAATAAGGCAAGACCCAGCCCCCGCCCAAAGGCCAGAGCGTGAGTGTGTGAGAGTGTGTGCGTGAGAGTGTCAGGGGGCAAGGGTGTGGGCGGGCCGACTGGGGTCGGGGGGGGGGGGGGGGGGGGGGCGGGGAGGGGGGGGGGAGGCCGGGGCGGGATACCCAGAATGGAGGGGGAAGGGTGTGGAGCTGGGGGGTTGCAGATCATGTGGGGTCCAAGCATACCGGACGGTCATCTTGTTTCTTGCAATCCGAATGCGGAGTGGCCCTCCGGCCTCTTGGAGGCAACCCAGGTCTGCGTTGGGAGTCGGGGCCCCGGTCATCCTCCCGCAGAGGGGCTATGGCCGTGGCGCTCCAAAAGTTGGCACGCTGCTACCCGCCATGCCCGCTGACTGGCTGGCCGGCTGGCCAAAGGCCCTGTTGGCTGGAAGATAGGCTACGGCTTGAGGGCGTTCGGGTCATATCTGGTTTTATTCCGATGGTGTGCCTCATCCTAATGTTACTTGGTTGATGATAGGAGACTCTCTGAGTGACACTATTTCCTTGCTTTTCAATGGATCCCTTTTGTTGCAGAACCTTTCCCTTGAAAGTGAAGGAACCTATGTCTGCACAGGCACTAATGCTCTTGCAAAGGCAAAAGCAATTCCGTCCTCCACTAGCTTGGTAAGCACCAAGTCCTTCTTGTCTTCAAGTGCTTCCTATAATACGTGCAAAGGAGGACCCGGTTTTGTGGATTCTGGAGTCAGGGAGTTAACAAGTGGACGTTACATGGTTTTAAGCATTGCTGTCACTGCCCACTTACAAACCGCCTCTAAATTTAACCCTCTGTCTTACCTGTTCTTCTCTCAGAAGGCTGTGACTGCCTTGCTGCTGCTTGTCTGCCTAAGAACCCACAATGAGATGTTAACTTTCTGCCCAGAATCAAGATCCTTCATACTCTGCCTCTGTGTGCATGCTTGTGTGCCACGTTGCTTCAGTCCTGCCTGCCTGACTGTTGTGACCCCATGGGCTGTAGCCCGCCAGGCTCCTCTTACTGTAGGAGCCTCCAGGCAAGCATGCTGAAGTAGGTTGTCATGTCGTCCTCCAGGGGATCTTCCCAACCCAGGTATCAAACCCACATCTCCTTCATTCCCTGCATGGGCAGACAGGTTCTTTACTGCTAGCACCACCTGGGAAGCGCATTCTGGCTCTACATCTCCTTAATTTATAACTAAACTCTGTTCTAGGCAACGCAGTTTCCCGCACTCTGATCCAACACCACACACACGCACACACACACAGAGGGAGACACAGCGACTGACGGACAGAAGACGGGAGGCAGACACGGGAGCGAGGATGGCATCCGATCCGAGACAGACACAGTGGCACAGTCCCTGACCCACCTCAGAGAGAGGCCAGGCTGAAGAAGCAGCTTCCCCAAGGGACGGGGCGTCAGCCTTGGGCCCCGGGCCCCAGCTGCACGCGGTGCCCTGGGGCTGGCAGAGCCCCCCCCCCCCACCGTGGCGTCCCCAAGACGTCTTGGCAGCCGAGGTCTCAAAGGTCCCCTTCGGCTTGGCTTCCTAAGGCAAGACCCAGCCCCCGCCCAAAGGCCAGAGGGTGAGTGTGTGAGAGTGTGTGTGCGAGTGTGTCAGGGGGCAAGGGTGTGGGCGGGCCGACTGGGGTCCAGGGGGATACCCAGAATGGAGGGCCGAGGGTGTGGAGGCCGTGGGTTGGGAAGCCTGTGTGGTTCTCTTGCTGTTTCTCTCTCCCTCTTTCTCCATCTCCCTTACCTGTGGTTTCAGGCTCCTGACCTGTCTCGGCGGCGGGGTGGGTGTGTGGGTGTGTGTGTGGGGGGTGTGTGTGTGTGTGTGTGTGAGCCCGCGGGAGAGCACGCGCAGTCGCGTGCGAGGATGGCACTAGGGTTGCGGGTGGGGCTGGGGCGTGGGGCAGCCGCCCCCCCCCCCCCCCCCAGGATTACCTGAGGCTTGCCTAGGGAGCCCCAGACGGAGACTGGAAGGTCATCTGGTTTTCTGGAAGCCGAAAGCGGAGGGGCTCTCGGGCCGCACGGAGGCAGCCCAGGTCTGTGGCGGGCGTCGGAGCCCGCCCCCCAGGCCCGGGTCACCCACCCGCGGAGGGGCTGGGGCCGGGGGGATCCAAGAGATGGGACGCCCGCTGCTGCCTGCGAGGGCCGCCGGCTGGAAGGCAGGCGACCGACGGCTGTGAGCGCGGTGGGGTGCGAGGGGCCAGGGTTGGGGCGGGGGCTTGCGGTGCAGGCCACGCCAGGGGTGGGGCTGGGGGAGGTGTGGGGCGGGAGAGGGGGCGGGGGCTAAAGGAGAGGGGAGGCAAAAAGCCTACAGCACCCGGTATTCCCAGGCGGTCTCCCATCCAAGTACTAACCAGGCCCGACCCTGCTTAGCTTCCGAGATCAGACGAGATCGGGCGCGTTCAGGGTGGTATGGCCGTAGACGGAGGCGGCTGCCTCCAAGCGCCCTAAGAGCCCCGCGCCGCGCCGCGCCTCCCTTTCGCTGTGACCTGCCTGCCGGGCGGGCCAGCCGGCCGCACCTCTCCAGGGGCCGCGCGCTGTACCTGAGCCGGACGACCCGCCACCGGACTCCGGCCGGCCAGGGCCGGCAGCCCGGCGGCCGGCCGACGCCGCCCCGCCCCCGCTCACCATCCCCGTGCGTGCGTGCGGGGGCGGGACGGGCGCGGAGGTCTCGGCGCTCTCCCACCCCGGGCCTCTGCAGGCCCGCCCCCGCTGGGCGGCGCCCCCACCCCCAGCCCGTTCGCTGCACAGGGCCAGGTGGCCCCGGAGGTCTCTGGCTTCCGGGCCCGCCGCTGCCCGCCGCCCGCGGGCCTCTGAGCCTCCTCTGGGCCTCCTGCGCAGCCCAGCTGGAGCCCTGAGCGCCCATCCTGCCCGGCACCTGCCCGGTGCCCAAACCCACGGGGAGCCAGCAGCGCGGCCGACAGGAGCGCGTCAGCCCCGCCCCTTCGCCCTATCCAGGCCCCACTTGCCCCCACGCCGCCCGCCAAGCACAGGACCGTCCTGAGAGAGCAGACGGCCGACAGGCAGGCACACGGACAGACACACAAGACACTCGCCTCACGCACCCACGCCAAGTGAGACAAGCCGGCTGGCGCAAGCTCGTCAGCCAGAGCCAGGGCCCCAGCAACCTGTGAGAGGCCGGGGCCAGAGGAAGGGACTGGAGGCCGGGTGTCAGGAGACACAGAGGCAGAGAGAGACTGAGGTTCAGAGACAGACTCGAAGACAGGGAGAGGGAGATGCAGCCGGACAGACAGACGGGAGCGCGCGCGCACGCAGACACACACACACACACACACACACACACACACACACAGAGGGAGACACAGCGACTGACGGACAGAAAACGGGAGGCAGACACGGGAGAGAGGATGGCATCCGATCCGAGACAGACACAATGGCACAGTCCCTGACCCACCTGAGAGAGAGGCCAGGCGGAAGAAGCAGCTTCCCCAAGGGAGGGGGCATCAGCCTTGGGCCCCGGGCCCCAGCTGCACGCGGTGCCCTGGGGCTGGCAGAGCCCCGTGGGATCCCCAAGACGTCTTGGCAGCCGAGGTCTCAAAGGTCCCCTTCGGCTTGGCTTCCTAATAAGGCAAGACCCAGCCCCCGCCCAAAGGCCAGAGCGTGAGTGTGTGAGAGTGTGTGCGTGAGAGTGTCAGGGGGCAAGGGTGTGGGCGGGCCGACTGGGGTCGGGGGTGGGGGGGTGGGGGGGCGGGGAGGGGGGGGGAGGCCGGGGCGGGATACCCAGAATGGAGGGGGAAGGGTGTGGAGCTGGGGGGTTGCAGATCATGTGGGGTCCAAGCATACCGGACGGTCATCTTGTTTCTTGCAATCCGAATGCGGAGTGGCCCTCCGGCCTCTTGGAGGCAACCCAGGTCTGCGTTGGGAGTCGGGGCCCCGGTCATCCTCCCGCAGAGGGGCTATGGCCGTGGCGCTCCAAAAGTTGGCACGCTGCTACCCGCCATGCCCGCTGACTGGCTGGCCGGCTGGCCAAAGGCCCTGTTGGCTGGAAGATAGGCTACGGCTTGAGGGCGTTCGGGTCATATCTGGTTTTATTCCGATGGTGTGCCTCATCCTAATGTTACTTGGTTGATGATAGGAGACTCTCTGAGTGACACTATTTCCTTGCTTTTCAATGGATCCCTTTTGTTGCAGAACCTTTCCCTTGAAAGTGAAGGAACCTATGTCTGCACAGGCACTAATGCTCTTGCAAAGGCAAAAGCAATTCCGTCCTCCACTAGCTTGGTAAGCACCAAGTCCTTCTTGTCTTCAAGTGCTTCCTATAATACGTGCAAAGGAGGACCCGGTTTTGTGGATTCTGGAGTCAGGGAGTTAACAAGTGGACGTTACATGGTTTTAAGCATTGCTGTCACTGCCCACTTACAAACCGCCTCTAAATTTAACCCTCTGTCTTACCTGTTCTTCTCTCAGAAGGCTGTGACTGCCTTGCTGCTGCTTGTCTGCCTAAGAACCCACAATGAGGTGTTAACTTTCTGCCCAGAATCAAGATCCTTCATACTCTGCCTCTGTGTGCATGCTTGTGTGCCACGTTGCTTCAGTCCTGCCTGCCTGACTGTTGTGACCCCATGGGCTGTAGCCCGCCAGGCTCCTCTTACTGTAGGAGCCTCCAGGCAAGCATGCTGAAGTAGGTTGTCATGTCGTCCTCCAGGGGATCTTCCCAACCCAGGTATCAAACCCACATCTCCTTCATTCCCTGCATGGGCAGACAGGTTCTTTACTGCTAGCACCACCTGGGAAGCGCATTCTGGCTCTACATCTCCTTAATTTATAACTAAACTCTGTTCTAGGCAACGCAGTTTCCCGCACTCTGATCCAACACCACACACACGCACACACACACAGAGGGAGACACAGCGACTGACGGACAGAAGACGGGAGGCAGACACAGGAGCGAGGATGGCATCCGATCCGAGACAGACACAGTGGCACAGTCCCTGACCCACCTCAGAGAGAGGCCAGGCTGAAGAAGCAGCTTCCCCAAGGGAGGGGGCGTCAGCCTTGGGCCCCGGGCCCCAGCTGCACGCGGTGCCCTGGGGCTGGCAGAGCCCCCCCCCCCCCCACCGTGGCGTCCCCAAGACGTCTTGGCAGCCGAGGTCTCAAAGGTCCCCTTCGGCTTGGCTTCCTAAGGCAAGACCCAGCCCCCGCCCAAAGGCCAGAGGGTGAGTGTGTGAGTGTGTGTGCGAGTGTGTCAGGGGGCAAGGGTGTGGGCGGGCCGACTGGGGTCCAGGGGCATACCCAGAATGGAGGGCCGAGGGTGTGGAGGCCGTGGGTTGGGAAGCCTGTGTGGTTCTCTTGCTGTTTCTCTCTCCCTCTTTCTCCATCTCCCTTACCTGTGGTTTCTGGCTCCTGACCTGTCTCGGCGGCGGGGTGGGTGTGTGGGTGTGTGTGTGGGGGGTGTGTGTGTGTGTGTGTGTGAGCCCGCGGGAGAGCACGCGCAGTCGCGTGCGAGGATGGCACTAGGGTTGCGGGTGGGGCTGGGGCGTGGGGCAGCCGCCCCCCCCCACCCCCCCAGGATTACCTGAGGCTTGCCTAGGGAGCCCCAGACGGAGACTGGAAGGTCATCTGGTTTTCTGGAAGCCGAAAGCGGAGGGGCTCTCGGGCCGCACGGAGGCAGCCCAGGTCTGTGGCGGGCGTCGGAGCCCGCCCCCCAGGCCCGGGTCACCCACCCGCGGAGGGGCTGGGGCCGGGGGGATCCAAGAGATGGGACGCCCGCTGCTGCCTGCGAGGGCCGCCGGCTGGAAGGCAGGCGACCGACGGCTGTGAGCGCGGTGGGGTGCGAGGGGCCAGGGTTGGGGCGGGGGCTTGCGGTGCAGGCCACGCCAGGGGTGGGGCTGGGGGAGGTGTGGGGCGGGAGAGGGGGCGGGGGCTAAAGGAGAGGGGAGGCAAAAAGCCTACAGCACCCGGTATTCCCAGGCGGTCTCCCATCCAAGTACTAACCAGGCCCGACCCTGCTTAGCTTCCGAGATCAGACGAGATCGGGCGCGTTCAGGGTGGTATGGCCGTAGACGGAGGCGGCTGCCTCCAAGCGCCCTAAGAGCCCCGCGCCGCGCCGCGCCTCCCTTTCGCTGTGACCTGCCTGCCGGGCGGGCCAGCCGGCCGCACCTCTCCAGGGGCCGCGCGCTGTACCTGAGCCGGACGACCCGCCACCGGACTCCGGCCGGCCAGGGCCGGCAGCCCGGCGGCCGGCCGACGCCGCCCCGCCCCCGCTCACCATCCCCGTGCGTGCGTGCGGGGGCGGGACGGGCGCGGAGGTCTCGGCGCTCTCCCACCCCGGGCCTCTGCAGGCCCGCCCCCGCTGGGCGGCGCCCCCACCCCCAGCCCGTTCGCTGCACAGGGCCAGGTGGCCCCGGAGGTCTCTGGCTTCCGGGCCCGCCGCTGCCCGCCGCCCGCGGGCCTCTGAGCCTCCTCTGGGCCTCCTGCGCAGCCCAGCTGGAGCCCTGAGCGCCCATCCTGCCCGGCACCTGCCCGGTGCCCAAACCCACGGGGAGCCAGCAGTGCGGCCGACAGGAGCGCGTCAGCCCCGCCCCTTCGCCCTATCCAGGCCCCACTTGCCCCCACGCCGCCCGCCAAGCACAGGACCGTCCTGAGAGAGCAGACGGCCGACAGGCAGGCACACGGACAGACACACAAGACACTCGCCTCACGCACCCACGCCAAGTGAGACAAGCCGGCTGGCGCAAGCTCGTCAGCCAGAGCCAGGGCCCCAGCAACCTGTGAGAGGCCGGGGCCAGAGGAAGGGACTGGAGGCCGGGTGTCAGGAGACACAGAGGCAGAGAGAGACTGAGGTTCAGAGACAGACTCGAAGACAGGGAGAGGGAGATGCAGCCGGACAGACAGACGGGAGCGCGCGCGCACGCAGACACACACACACACACACACACACACACACACACACACACAGGGAGACACAGCGACTGACGGACAGAAAACGGGAGGCAGACACGGGAGAGAGGATGGCATCCGATCCGAGACAGACACAATGGCACAGTCCCTGACCCACCTGAGAGAGAGGCCAGGCGGAAGAAGCAGCTTCCCCAAGGGAGGGGGCATCAGCCTTGGGCCCCGGGCCCCAGCTGCACGCGGTGCCCTGGGGCTGGCAGAGCCCCGTAGGATCCCCAAGACGTCTTGGCAGCCGAGGTCTCAAAGGTCCCCTTCGGCTTGGCTTCCTAATAAGGCAAGACCCAGCCCCCGCCCAAAGGCCAGAGCGTGAGTGTGTGAGAGTGTGTGCGTGAGAGTGTCAGGGGGCAAGGGTGTGGGCGGGCCGACTGGGGTCGGGGGTGGGGGGGTGGGGGGGCGGGGAGGGGGGGGGGAGGCCGGGGCGGGATACCCAGAATGGAGGGGGAAGGGTGTGGAGCTGGGGGGTTGCAGATCATGTGGGGTCCAAGCATACCGGACGGTCATCTTGTTTCTTGCAATCCGAATGCGGAGTGGCCCTCCGGCCTCTTGGAGGCAACCCAGGTCTGCGTTGGGAGTCGGGGCCCCGGTCATCCTCCCGCAGAGGGGCTATGGCCGTGGCGCTCCAAAAGTTGGCACGCTGCTACCCGCCATGCCCGCTGACTGGCTGGCCGGCTGGCCAAAGGCCCTGTTGGCTGGAAGATAGGCTACGGCTTGAGGGCGTTCGGGTCATATCTGGTTTTATTCCGATGGTGTGCCTCATCCTAATGTTACTTGGTTGATGATAGGAGACTCTCTGAGTGACACTATTTCCTTGCTTTTCAATGGATCCCTTTTGTTGCAGAACCTTTCCCTTGAAAGTGAAGGAACCTATGTCTGCACAGGCACTAATGCTCTTGCAAAGGCAAAAGCAATTCCGTCCTCCACTAGCTTGGTAAGCACCAAGTCCTTCTTGTCTTCAAGTGCTTCCTATAATACGTGCAAAGGAGGACCCGGTTTTGTGGATTCTGGAGTCAGGGAGTTAACAAGTGGACGTTACATGGTTTTAAGCATTGCTGTCACTGCCCACTTACAAACCGCCTCTAAATTTAACCCTCTGTCTTACCTGTTCTTCTCTCAGAAGGCTGTGACTGCCTTGCTGCTGCTTGTCTGCCTAAGAACCCACAATGAGATGTTAACTTTCTGCCCAGAATCAAGATCCTTCATACTCTGCCTCTGTGTGCATGCTTGTGTGCCACGTTGCTTCAGTCCTGCCTGCCTGACTGTTGTGACCCCATGGGCTGTAGCCCGCCAGGCTCCTCTTACTGTAGGAGCCTCCAGGCAAGCATGCTGAAGTAGGTTGTCATGTCGTCCTCCAGGGGATCTTCCCAACCCAGGTATCAAACCCACATCTCCTTCATTCCCTGCATGGGCAGACAGGTTCTTTACTGCTAGCACCACCTGGGAAGCGCATTCTGGCTCTACATCTCCTTAATTTATAACTAAACTCTGTTCTAGGCAACGCAGTTTCCCGCACTCTGATCCAACACCACACACACGCACACACACACAGAGGGAGACACAGCGACTGACGGACAGAAGACGGGAGGCAGACACGGGAGCGAGGATGGCATCCGATCCGAGACAGACACAGTGGCACAGTCCCTGACCCACCTCAGAGAGAGGCCAGGCTGAAGAAGCAGCTTCCCCAAGGGACGGGGCGTCAGCCTTGGGCCCCGGGCCCCAGCTGCACGCGGTGCCCTGGGGCTGGCAGAGCCCCCCCCCCCCCCCCGTGGCGTCCCCAAGACGTCTTGGCAGCCGAGGTCTCAAAGGTCCCCTTCGGCTTGGCTTCCTAAGGCAAGACCCAGCCCCCGCCCAAAGGCCAGAGGGTGAGTGTGTGAGAGTGTGTGTGCGAGTGTGTCAGGGGGCAAGGGTGTGGGCGGGCCGACTGGGGTCCAGGGGCATACCCAGAATGGAGGGCCGAGGGTGTGGAGGCCGTGGGTTGGGAAGCCTGTGTGGTTCTCTTGCTGTTTCTCTCTCCCTCTTTCTCCATCTCCCTTACCTGTGGTTTCTGGCTCCTGACCTGTCTCGGCGGCGGGGTGGGTGTGTGGGTGTGTGTGTGGGGGGGGTGTGTGTGTGTGTGTGTGAGCCCGCGGGAGAGCACGCGCAGTCGCGTGCGAGGATGGCACTAGGGTTGCGGGTGGGGCTGGGGCGTGGGGCAGCCGCCCCCCCCCCACCCCCCCAGGATTACCTGAGGCTTGCCTAGGGAGCCCCAGACGGAGACTGGAAGGTCATCTGGTTTTCTGGAAGCCGAAAGCGGAGGGGCTCTCGGGCCGCACGGAGGCAGCCCAGGTCTGTGGCGGGCGTCGGAGCCCGCCCCCCAGGCCCGGGTCACCCACCCGCGGAGGGGCTGGGGCCGGGGGGATCCAAGAGATGGGACGCCCGCTGCTGCCTGCGAGGGCCGCCGGCTGGAAGGCAGGCGACCGACGGCTGTGAGCGCGGTGGGGTGCGAGGGGCCAGGGTTGGGGCGGGGGCTTGCGGTGCAGGCCACGCCGGGGGTGGGGCTGGGGGAGGTGTGGGGCGGGAGAGGGGGCGGGGGCTAAAGGAGAGGGGAGGCAAAAAGCCTACAGCACCCGGTATTCCCAGGCGGTCTCCCATCCAAGTACTAACCAGGCCCGACCCTGCTTAGCTTCCGAGATCAGACGAGATCGGGCGCGTTCAGGGTGGTATGGCCGTAGACGGAGGCGGCTGCCTCCAAGCGCCCTAAGAGCCCCGCGCCGCGCCGCGCCTCCCTTTCGCTGTGACCTGCCTGCCGGGCGGGCCAGCCGGCCGCACCTCTCCAGGGGCCGCGCGCTGTACCTGAGCCGGACGACCCGCCACCGGACTCCGGCCGGCCAGGGCCGGCAGCCCGGCGGCCGGCCGCCGCCGCCCCGCCCCCGCTCACCATCCCCGTGCGTGCGTGCGGGGGCGGGACGGGCGCGGAGGTCTCGGCGCTCTCCCACCCCGGGCCTCTGCAGGCCCGCCCCCGCTGGGCGGCGCCCCCACCCCTAGCCCGTTCGCTGCACAGGGCCAGGTGGCCCCGGAGGTCTCTGGCTTCCGGGCCCGCCGCTGCCCGCCGCCCGCGGGCCTCTGAGCCTCCTCTGGGCCTCCTGCGCAGCCCAGCTGGAGCCCTGAGCGCCCATCCTGCCCGGCACCTGCCCGGTGCCCAAACCCACGGGGAGCCAGCAGTGCGGCCGACAGGAGCGCGTCAGCCCCGCCCCTTCGCCCTATCCAGGCCCCACTTGCCCCCACGCCGCCCGCCAAGCACAGGACCGTCCTGAGAGAGCAGACGGCCGACAGGCAGGCACACGGACAGACACACAAGACACTCGCCTCACGCACCCACGCCAAGTGAGACAAGCCGGCTGGCGCAAGCTCGTCAGCCAGAGCCAGGGCCCCAGCAACCTGTGAGAGGCCGGGGCCAGAGGAAGGGACTGGAGGCCGGGTGTCAGGAGACACAGAGGCAGAGAGAGACTGAGGTTCAGAGACAGACTCGAAGACAGGGAGAGGGAGATGCAGCCGGACAGACAGACGGGAGCGCGCGCGCACGCAGACACACACACACACACACACACACACACACACACACACACACACAGAGGGAGACACAGCGACTGACGGACAGAAAACGGGAGGCAGACACGGGAGAGAGGATGGCATCCGATCCGAGACAGACACAATGGCACAGTCCCTGACCCACCTGAGAGAGAGGCCAGGCGGAAGAAGCAGCTTCCCCAAGGGAGGGGGCATCAGCCTTGGGCCCCGGGCCCCAGCTGCACGCGGTGCCCTGGGGCTGGCAGAGCCCCGTAGGATCCCCAAGACGTCTTGGCAGCCGAGGTCTCAAAGGTCCCCTTCGGCTTGGCTTCCTAATAAGGCAAGACCCAGCCCCCGCCCAAAGGCCAGAGCGTGAGTGTGTGAGAGTGTGTGCGTGAGAGTGTCAGGGGGCAAGGGTGTGGGCGGGCCGACTGGGGTCGGGGGTGGGGGGGTGGGGGGGCGGGGAGGGGGGGGGAGGCCGGGGCGGGATACCCAGAATGGAGGGGGAAGGGTGTGGAGCTGGGGGGTTGCAGATCATGTGGGGTCCAAGCATACCGGACGGTCATCTTGTTTCTTGCAATCCGAATGCGGAGTGGCCCTCCGGCCTCTTGGAGGCAACCCAGGTCTGCGTTGGGAGTCGGGGCCCCGGTCATCCTCCCGCAGAGGGGCTATGGCCGTGGCGCTCCAAAAGTTGGCACGCTGCTACCCGCCATGCCCGCTGACTGGCTGGCCGGCTGGCCAAAGGCCCTGTTGGCTGGAAGATAGGCTACGGCTTGAGGGCGTTCGGGTCATATCTGGTTTTATTCCGATGGTGTGCCTCATCCTAATGTTACTTGGTTGATGATAGGAGACTCTCTGAGTGACACTATTTCCTTGCTTTTCAATGGATCCCTTTTGTTGCAGAACCTTTCCCTTGAAAGTGAAGGAACCTATGTCTGCACAGGCACTAATGCTCTTGCAAAGGCAAAAGCAATTCCGTCCTCCACTAGCTTGGTAAGCACCAAGTCCTTCTTGTCTTCAAGTGCTTCCTATAATACGTGCAAAGGAGGACCCGGTTTTGTGGATTCTGGAGTCAGGGAGTTAACAAGTGGACGTTACATGGTTTTAAGCATTGCTGTCACTGCCCACTTACAAACCGCCTCTAAATTTAACCCTCTGTCTTACCTGTTCTTCTCTCAGAAGGCTGTGACTGCCTTGCTGCTGCTTGTCTGCCTAAGAACCCACAATGAGATGTTAACTTTCTGCCCAGAATCAAGATCCTTCATACTCTGCCTCTGTGTGCATGCTTGTGTGCCACGTTGCTTCAGTCCTGCCTGCCTGACTGTTGTGACCCCATGGGCTGTAGCCCGCCAGGCTCCTCTTACTGTAGGAGCCTCCAGGCAAGCATGCTGAAGTAGGTTGTCATGTCGTCCTCCAGGGGATCTTCCCAACCCAGGTATCAAACCCACATCTCCTTCATTCCCTGCATGGGCAGACAGGTTCTTTACTGCTAGCACCACCTGGGAAGCGCATTCTGGCTCTACATCTCCTTAATTTATAACTAAACTCTGTTCTAGGCAACGCAGTTTCCCGCACTCTGATCCAACACCACACACACGCACACACACACAGAGGGAGACACAGCGACTGACGGACAGAAGACGGGAGGCAGACACGGGAGCGAGGATGGCATCCGATCCGAGACAGACACAGTGGCACAGTCCCTGACCCACCTCAGAGAGAGGCCAGGCTGAAGAAGCAGCTTCCCCAAGGGAGGGGGCGTCAGCCTTGGGCCCCGGGCCCCAGCTGCACGCGGTGCCCTGGGGCTGGCAGAGCCCGCCCCCCCCCACCGTGGCGTCCCCAAGACGTCTTGGCAGCCGAGGTCTCAAAGGTCCCCTTCGGCTTGGCTTCCTAAGGCAAGACCCAGCCCCCGCCCAAAGGCCAGAGGGTGAGTGTGTGAGAGTGTGTGTGCGAGTGTGTCAGGGGGCAAGGGTGTGGGCGGGCCGACTGGGGTCCAGGGGGATACCCAGAATGGAGGGCCGAGGGTGTGGAGGCCGTGGGTTGGGAAGCCTGTGTGGTTCTCTTGCTGTTTCTCTCTCCCTCTTTCTCCATCTCCCTTACCTGTGGTTTCAGGCTCCTGACCTGTCTCGGCGGCGGGGTGGGTGTGTGGGTGTGTGTGTGGGGGGGGTGTGTGTGTGTGTGTGTGAGCCCGCGGGAGAGCACGCGCAGTCGCGTGCGAGGATGGCACTAGGGTTGCGGGTGGGGCTGGGGCGTGGGGCAGCCGCCCCCCCCCACCCCCCCAGGATTACCTGAGGCTTGCCTAGGGAGCCCCAGACGGAGACTGGAAGGTCATCTGGTTTTCTGGAAGCCGAAAGCGGAGGGGCTCTCGGGCCGCACGGAGGCAGCCCAGGTCTGTGGCGGGCGTCGGAGCCCGCCCCCCAGGCCCGGGTCACCCACCCGCGGAGGGGCTGGGGCCGGGGGGATCCAAGAGATGGGACGCCCGCTGCTGCCTGCGAGGGCCGCCGGCTGGAAGGCAGGCGACCGACGGCTGTGAGCGCGGTGGGGTGCGAGGGGCCAGGGTTGGGGCGGGGGCTTGCGGTGCAGGCCACGCCAGGGGTGGGGCTGGGGGAGGTGTGGGGCGGGAGAGGGGGCGGGGGCTAAAGGAGAGGGGAGGCAAAAAGCCTACAGCACCCGGTATTCCCAGGCGGTCTCCCATCCAAGTACTAACCAGGCCCGACCCTGCTTAGCTTCCGAGATCAGACGAGATCGGGCGCGTTCAGGGTGGTATGGCCGTAGACGGAGGCGGCTGCCTCCAAGCGCCCTAAGAGCCCCGCGCCGCGCCGCGCCTCCCTTTCGCTGTGACCTGCCTGCCGGGCGGGCCAGCCGGCCGCACCTCTCCAGGGGCCGCGCGCTGTACCTGAGCCGGACGACCCGCCACCGGACTCCGGCCGGCCAGGGCCGGCAGCCCGGCGGCCGGCCGACGCCGCCCCGCCCCCGCTCACCATCCCCGTGCGTGCGTGCGGGGGCGGGACGGGCGCGGAGGTCTCGGCGCTCTCCCACCCCGGGCCTCTGCAGGCCCGCCCCCGCTGGGCGGCGCCCCCACCCCCAGCCCGTTCGCTGCACAGGGCCAGGTGGCCCCGGAGGTCTCTGGCTTCCGGGCCCGCCGCTGCCCGCCGCCCGCGGGCCTCTGAGCCTCCTCTGGGCCTCCTGCGCAGCCCAGCTGGAGCCCTGAGCGCCCATCCTGCCCGGCACCTGCCCGGTGCCCAAACCCACGGGGAGCCAGCAGCGCGGCCGACAGGAGCGCGTCAGCCCCGCCCCTTCGCCCTATCCAGGCCCCACTTGCCCCCACGCCGCCCGCCAAGCACAGGACCGTCCTGAGAGAGCAGACGGCCGACAGGCAGGCACACGGACAGACACACAAGACACTCGCCTCACGCACCCACGCCAAGTGAGACAAGCCGGCTGGCGCAAGCTCGTCAGCCAGAGCCAGGGCCCCAGCAACCTGTGAGAGGCCGGGGCCAGAGGAAGGGACTGGAGGCCGGGTGTCAGGAGACACAGAGGCAGAGAGAGACTGAGGTTCAGAGACAGACTCGAAGACAGGGAGAGGGAGATGCAGCCGGACAGACAGACGGGAGCGCGCGCGCACGCAGACACACACACACACACACACACACACACACACACACAGAGGGAGACACAGCGACTGACGGACAGAAAACGGGAGGCAGACACGGGAGAGAGGATGGCATCCGATCCGAGACAGACACAATGGCACAGTCCCTGACCCACCTGAGAGAGAGGCCAGGCGGAAGAAGCAGCTTCCCCAAGGGAGGGGGCATCAGCCTTGGGCCCCGGGCCCCAGCTGCACGCGGTGCCCTGGGGCTGGCAGAGCCCCGTGGGATCCCCAAGACGTCTTGGCAGCCGAGGTCTCAAAGGTCCCCTTCGGCTTGGCTTCCTAATAAGGCAAGACCCAGCCCCCGCCCAAAGGCCAGAGCGTGAGTGTGTGAGAGTGTGTGCGTGAGAGTGTCAGGGGGCAAGGGTGTGGGCGGGCCGACTGGGGTCGGGGGTGGGGGGGGTGGGGGGGCGGGGAGGGGGGGGGGAGGCCGGGGCGGGATACCCAGAATGGAGGGGGAAGGGTGTGGAGCTGGGGGGTTGCAGATCATGTGGGGTCCAAGCATACCGGACGGTCATCTTGTTTCTTGCAATCCGAATGCGGAGTGGCCCTCCGGCCTCTTGGAGGCAACCCAGGTCTGCGTTGGGAGTCGGGGCCCCGGTCATCCTCCCGCAGAGGGGCTATGGCCGTGGCGCTCCAAAAGTTGGCACGCTGCTACCCGCCATGCCCGCTGACTGGCTGGCCGGCTGGCCAAAGGCCCTGTTGGCTGGAAGATAGGCTACGGCTTGAGGGCGTTCGGGTCATATCTGGTTTTATTCCGATGGTGTGCCTCATCCTAATGTTACTTGGTTGATGATAGGAGACTCTCTGAGTGACACTATTTCCTTGCTTTTCAATGGATCCCTTTTGTTGCAGAACCTTTCCCTTGAAAGTGAAGGAACCTATGTCTGCACAGGCACTAATGCTCTTGCAAAGGCAAAAGCAATTCCGTCCTCCACTAGCTTGGTAAGCACCAAGTCCTTCTTGTCTTCAAGTGCTTCCTATAATACGTGCAAAGGAGGACCCGGTTTTGTGGATTCTGGAGTCAGGGAGTTAACAAGTGGACGTTACATGGTTTTAAGCATTGCTGTCACTGCCCACTTACAAACCGCCTCTAAATTTAACCCTCTGTCTTACCTGTTCTTCTCTCAGAAGGCTGTGACTGCCTTGCTGCTGCTTGTCTGCCTAAGAACCCACAATGAGGTGTTAACTTTCTGCCCAGAATCAAGATCCTTCATACTCTGCCTCTGTGTGCATGCTTGTGTGCCACGTTGCTTCAGTCCTGCCTGCCTGACTGTTGTGACCCCATGGGCTGTAGCCCGCCAGGCTCCTCTTACTGTAGGAGCCTCCAGGCAAGCATGCTGAAGTAGGTTGTCATGTCGTCCTCCAGGGGATCTTCCCAACCCAGGTATCAAACCCACATCTCCTTCATTCCCTGCATGGGCAGACAGGTTCTTTACTGCTAGCACCACCTGGGAAGCGCATTCTGGCTCTACATCTCCTTAATTTATAACTAAACTCTGTTCTAGGCAACGCAGTTTCCCGCACTCTGATCCAACACCACACACACGCACACACACACAGAGGGAGACACAGCGACTGACGGACAGAAGACGGGAGGCAGACACAGGAGCGAGGATGGCATCCGATCCGAGACAGACACAGTGGCACAGTCCCTGACCCACCTCAGAGAGAGGCCAGGCTGAAGAAGCAGCTTCCCCAAGGGAGGGGGCGTCAGCCTTGGGCCCCGGGCCCCAGCTGCACGCGGTGCCCTGGGGCTGGCAGAGCCCCCCCCCCCCCCACCGTGGCGTCCCCAAGACGTCTTGGCAGCCGAGGTCTCAAAGGTCCCCTTCGGCTTGGCTTCCTAAGGCAAGACCCAGCCCCCGCCCAAAGGCCAGAGGGTGAGTGTGTGAGAGTGTGTGTGCGAGTGTGTCAGGGGGCAAGGGTGTGGGCGGGCCGACTGGGGTCCAGGGGGATACCCAGAATGGAGGGCCGAGGGTGTGGAGGCCGTGGGTTGGGAAGCCTGTGTGGTTCTCTTGCTGTTTCTCTCTCCCTCTTTCTCCATCTCCCTTACCTGTGGTTTCTGGCTCCTGACCTGTCTCGGCGGCGGGGTGGGTGTGTGGGTGTGTGTGTGGGGGGTGTGTGTGTGTGTGTGTGTGTGAGCCCGCGGGAGAGCACGCGCAGTCGCGTGCGAGGATGGCACTAGGGTTGCGGGTGGGGCTGGGGCGTGGGGCAGCCGCCCCCCCCCACCCCCCCAGGATTACCTGAGGCTTGCCTAGGGAGCCCCAGACGGAGACTGGAAGGTCATCTGGTTTTCTGGAAGCCGAAAGCGGAGGGGCTCTCGGGCCGCACGGAGGCAGCCCAGGTCTGTGGCGGGCGTCGGAGCCCGCCCCCCAGGCCCGGGTCACCCACCCGCGGAGGGGCTGGGGCCGGGGGGATCCAAGAGATGGGACGCCCGCTGCTGCCTGCGAGGGCCGCCGGCTGGAAGGCAGGCGACCGACGGCTGTGAGCGCGGTGGGGTGCGAGGGGCCAGGGTTGGGGCGGGGGCTTGCGGTGCAGGCCACGCCAGGGGTGGGGCTGGGGGAGGTGTGGGGCGGGAGAGGGGGCGGGGGCTAAAGGAGAGGGGAGGCAAAAAGCCTACAGCACCCGGTATTCCCAGGCGGTCTCCCATCCAAGTACTAACCAGGCCCGACCCTGCTTAGCTTCCGAGATCAGACGAGATCGGGCGCGTTCAGGGTGGTATGGCCGTAGACGGAGGTGGCTGCCTCCAAGCGCCCTAAGAGCCCCGCGCCGCGCCGCGCCTCCCTTTCGCTGTGACCTGCCTGCCGGGCGGGCCAGCCGGCCGCACCTCTCCAGGGGCCGCGCGCTGTACCTGAGCCGGACGACCCGCCACCGGACTCCGGCCGGCCAGGGCCGGCAGCCCGGCGGCCGGCCGACGCCGCCCCGCCCCCGCTCACCATCCCCGTGCGTGCGTGCGGGGGCGGGACGGGCGCGGAGGTCTCGGCGCTCTCCCACCCCGGGCCTCTGCAGGCCCGCCCCCGCTGGGCGGCGCCCCCACCCCCAGCCCGTTCGCTGCACAGGGCCAGGTGGCCCCGGAGGTCTCTGGCTTCCGGGCCCGCCGCTGCCCGCCGCCCGCGGGCCTCTGAGCCTCCTCTGGGCCTCCTGCGCAGCCCAGCTGGAGCCCTGAGCGCCCATCCTGCCCGGCACCTGCCCGGTGCCCAAACCCACGGGGAGCCAGCAGCGCGGCCGACAGGAGCGCGTCAGCCCCGCCCCTTCGCCCTATCCAGGCCCCACTTGCCCCCACGCCGCCCGCCAAGCACAGGACCGTCCTGAGAGAGCAGACGGCCGACAGGCAGGCACACGGACAGACACACAAGACACTCGCCTCACGCACCCACGCCAAGTGAGACAAGCCGGCTGGCGCAAGCTCGTCAGCCAGAGCCAGGGCCCCAGCAACCTGTGAGAGGCCGGGGCCAGAGGAAGGGACTGGAGGCCGGGTGTCAGGAGACACAGAGGCAGAGAGAGACTGAGGTTCAGAGACAGACTCGAAGACAGGGAGAGGGAGATGCAGCCGGACAGACAGACGGGAGCGCGCGCGCACGCAGACACACACACACACACACACACACACACACAGAGGGAGACACAGCGACTGACGGACAGAAAACGGGAGGCAGACACGGGAGAGAGGATGGCATCCGATCCGAGACAGACACAATGGCACAGTCCCTGACCCACCTGAGAGAGAGGCCAGGCGGAAGAAGCAGCTTCCCCAAGGGAGGGGGCATCAGCCTTGGGCCCCGGGCCCCAGCTGCACGCGGTGCCCTGGGGCTGGCAGAGCCCCGTGGGATCCCCAAGACGTCTTGGCAGCCGAGGTCTCAAAGGTCCCCTTCGGCTTGGCTTCCTAATAAGGCAAGACCCAGCCCCCGCCCAAAGGCCAGAGCGTGAGTGTGTGAGAGTGTGTGCGTGAGAGTGTCAGGGGGCAAGGGTGTGGGCGGGCCGACTGGGGTCGGGGGTGGGGGGGTGGGGGGGCGGGGAGGGGGGGGGAGGCCGGGGCGGGATACCCAGAATGGAGGGGGAAGGGTGTGGAGCTGGGGGGTTGCAGATCATGTGGGGTCCAAGCATACCGGACGGTCATCTTGTTTCTTGCAATCCGAATGCGGAGTGGCCCTCCGGCCTCTTGGAGGCAACCCAGGTCTGCGTTGGGAGTCGGGGCCCCGGTCATCCTCCCGCAGAGGGGCTATGGCCGTGGCGCTCCAAAAGTTGGCACGCTGCTACCCGCCATGCCCGCTGACTGGCTGGCCGGCTGGCCAAAGGCCCTGTTGGCTGGAAGATAGGCTACGGCTTGAGGGCGTTCGGGTCATATCTGGTTTTATTCCGATGGTGTGCCTCATCCTAATGTTACTTGGTTGATGATAGGAGACTCTCTGAGTGACACTATTTCCTTGCTTTTCAATGGATCCCTTTTGTTGCAGAACCTTTCCCTTGAAAGTGAAGGAACCTATGTCTGCACAGGCACTAATGCTCTTGCAAAGGCAAAAGCAATTCCGTCCTCCACTAGCTTGGTAAGCACCAAGTCCTTCTTGTCTTCAAGTGCTTCCTATAATACGTGCAAAGGAGGACCCGGTTTTGTGGATTCTGGAGTCAGGGAGTTAACAAGTGGACGTTACATGGTTTTAAGCATTGCTGTCACTGCCCACTTACAAACCGCCTCTAAATTTAACCCTCTGTCTTACCTGTTCTTCTCTCAGAAGGCTGTGACTGCCTTGCTGCTGCTTGTCTGCCTAAGAACCCACAATGAGGTGTTAACTTTCTGCCCAGAATCAAGATCCTTCATACTCTGCCTCTGTGTGCATGCTTGTGTGCCACGTTGCTTCAGTCCTGCCTGCCTGACTGTTGTGACCCCATGGGCTGTAGCCCGCCAGGCTCCTCTTACTGTAGGAGCCTCCAGGCAAGCATGCTGAAGTAGGTTGTCATGTCGTCCTCCAGGGGATCTTCCCAACCCAGGTATCAAACCCACATCTCCTTCATTCCCTGCATGGGCAGACAGGTTCTTTACTGCTAGCACCACCTGGGAAGCGCATTCTGGCTCTACATCTCCTTAATTTATAACTAAACTCTGTTCTAGGCAACGCAGTTTCCCGCACTCTGATCCAACACCACACACACGCACACACACACAGAGGGAGACACAGCGACTGACGGACAGAAGACGGGAGGCAGACACAGGAGCGAGGATGGCATCCGATCCGAGACAGACACAGTGGCACAGTCCCTGACCCACCTCAGAGAGAGGCCAGGCTGAAGAAGCAGCTTCCCCAAGGGAGGGGGCGTCAGCCTTGGGCCCCGGGCCCCAGCTGCACGCGGTGCCCTGGGGCTGGCAGAGCCCCCCCCCCCCCACCGTGGCGTCCCCAAGACGTCTTGGCAGCCGAGGTCTCAAAGGTCCCCTTCGGCTTGGCTTCCTAAGGCAAGACCCAGCCCCCGCCCAAAGGCCAGAGGGTGAGTGTGTGAGAGTGTGTGTGCGAGTGTGTCAGGGGGCAAGGGTGTGGGCGGGCCGACTGGGGTCCAGGGGCATACCCAGAATGGAGGGCCGAGGGTGTGGAGGCCGTGGGTTGGGAAGCCTGTGTGGTTCTCTTGCTGTTTCTCTCTCCCTCTTTCTCCATCTCCCTTACCTGTGGTTTCTGGCTCCTGACCTGTCTCGGCGGCGGGGTGGGTGTGTGGGTGTGTGTGTGGGGGGTGTGTGTGTGTGTGTGTGTGAGCCCGCGGGAGAGCACGCGCAGTCGCGTGCGAGGATGGCACTAGGGTTGCGGGTGGGGCTGGGGCGTGGGGCAGCCGCCCCCCCCCACCCCCCCAGGATTACCTGAGGCTTGCCTAGGGAGCCCCAGACGGAGACTGGAAGGTCATCTGGTTTTCTGGAAGCCGAAAGCGGAGGGGCTCTCGGGCCGCACGGAGGCAGCCCAGGTCTGTGGCGGGCGTCGGAGCCCGCCCCCCAGGCCCGGGTCACCCACCCGCGGAGGGGCTGGGGCCGGGGGGATCCAAGAGATGGGACGCCCGCTGCTGCCTGCGAGGGCCGCCGGCTGGAAGGCAGGCGACCGACGGCTGTGAGCGCGGTGGGGTGCGAGGGGCCAGGGTTGGGGCGGGGGCTTGCGGTGCAGGCCACGCCAGGGGTGGGGCTGGGGGAGGTGTGGGGCGGGAGAGGGGGCGGGGGCTAAAGGAGAGGGGAGGCAAAAAGCCTACAGCACCCGGTATTCCCAGGCGGTCTCCCATCCAAGTACTAACCAGGCCCGACCCTGCTTAGCTTCCGAGATCAGACGAGATCGGGCGCGTTCAGGGTGGTATGGCCGTAGACGGAGGCGGCTGCCTCCAAGCGCCCTAAGAGCCCCGCGCCGCGCCGCGCCTCCCTTTCGCTGTGACCCGCCTGCCGGGCGGGCCAGCCGGCCGCACCTCTCCAGGGGCCGCGCGCTGTACCTGAGCCGGACGACCCGCCACCGGACTCCGGCCGGCCAGGGCCGGCAGCCCGGCGGCCGGCCGACGCCGCCCCGCCCCCGCTCACCATCCCCGTGCGTGCGTGCGGGGGCGGGACGGGCGCGGAGGTCTCGGCGCTCTCCCACCCCGGGCCTCTGCAGGCCCGCCCCCGCTGGGCGGCGCCCCCACCCCCAGCCCGTTCGCTGCACAGGGCCAGGTGGCCCCGGAGGTCTCTGGCTTCCGGGCCCGCCGCTGCCCGCCGCCCGCGGGCCTCTGAGCCTCCTCTGGGCCTCCTGCGCAGCCCAGCTGGAGCCCTGAGCGCCCATCCTGCCCGGCACCTGCCCGGTGCCCAAACCCACGGGGAGCCAGCAGCGCGGCCGACAGGAGCGCGTCAGCCCCGCCCCTTCGCCCTATCCAGGCCCCACTTGCCCCCACGCCGCCCGCCAAGCACAGGACCGTCCTGAGAGAGCAGACGGCCGACAGGCAGGCACACGGACAGACACACAAGACACTCGCCTCACGCACCCACGCCAAGTGAGACAAGCCGGCTGGCGCAAGCTCGTCAGCCAGAGCCAGGGCCCCAGCAACCTGTGAGAGGCCGGGGCCAGAGGAAGGGACTGGAGGCCGGGTGTCAGGAGACACAGAGGCAGAGAGAGACTGAGGTTCAGAGACAGACTCGAAGACAGGGAGAGGGAGATGCAGCCGGACAGACAGACGGGAGCGCGCGCGCACGCAGACACACACACACACACACACACACACACACACACACACACAGAGGGAGACACAGCGACTGACGGACAGAAAACGGGAGGCAGACACGGGAGAGAGGATGGCATCCGATCCGAGACAGACACAATGGCACAGTCCCTGACCCACCTGAGAGAGAGGCCAGGCGGAAGAAGCAGCTTCCCCAAGGGAGGGGGCATCAGCCTTGGGCCCCGGGCCCCAGCTGCACGCGGTGCCCTGGGGCTGGCAGAGCCCCGTGGGATCCCCAAGACGTCTTGGCAGCCGAGGTCTCAAAGGTCCCCTTCGGCTTGGCTTCCTAATAAGGCAAGACCCAGCCCCCGCCCAAAGGCCAGAGCGTGAGTGTGTGAGAGTGTGTGCGTGAGAGTGTCAGGGGGCAAGGGTGTGGGCGGGCCGACTGGGGTCGGGGGTGGGGGGGTGGGGGGGCGGGGAGGGGGGGGGAGGCCGGGGCGGGATACCCAGAATGGAGGGGGAAGGGTGTGGAGCTGGGGGGTTGCAGATCATGTGGGGTCCAAGCATACCGGACGGTCATCTTGTTTCTTGCAATCCGAATGCGGAGTGGCCCTCCGGCCTCTTGGAGGCAACCCAGGTCTGCGTTGGGAGTCGGGGCCCCGGTCATCCTCCCGCAGAGGGGCTATGGCCGTGGCGCTCCAAAAGTTGGCACGCTGCTACCCGCCATGCCCGCTGACTGGCTGGCCGGCTGGCCAAAGGCCCTGTTGGCTGGAAGATAGGCTACGGCTTGAGGGCGTTCGGGTCATATCTGGTTTTATTCCGATGGTGTGCCTCATCCTAATGTTACTTGGTTGATGATAGGAGACTCTCTGAGTGACACTATTTCCTTGCTTTTCAATGGATCCCTTTTGTTGCAGAACCTTTCCCTTGAAAGTGAAGGAACCTATGTCTGCACAGGCACTAATGCTCTTGCAAAGGCAAAAGCAATTCCGTCCTCCACTAGCTTGGTAAGCACCAAGTCCTTCTTGTCTTCAAGTGCTTCCTATAATACGTGCAAAGGAGGACCCGGTTTTGTGGATTCTGGAGTCAGGGAGTTAACAAGTGGACGTTACATGGTTTTAAGCATTGCTGTCACTGCCCACTTACAAACCGCCTCTAAATTTAACCCTCTGTCTTACCTGTTCTTCTCTCAGAAGGCTGTGACTGCCTTGCTGCTGCTTGTCTGCCTAAGAACCCACAATGAGGTGTTAACTTTCTGCCCAGAATCAAGATCCTTCATACTCTGCCTCTGTGTGCATGCTTGTGTGCCACGTTGCTTCAGTCCTGCCTGCCTGACTGTTGTGACCCCATGGGCTGTAGCCCGCCAGGCTCCTCTTACTGTAGGAGCCTCCAGGCAAGCATGCTGAAGTAGGTTGTCATGTCGTCCTCCAGGGGATCTTCCCAACCCAGGTATCAAACCCACATCTCCTTCATTCCCTGCATGGGCAGACAGGTTCTTTACTGCTAGCACCACCTGGGAAGCGCATTCTGGCTCTACATCTCCTTAATTTATAACTAAACTCTGTTCTAGGCAACGCAGTTTCCCGCACTCTGATCCAACACCACACACACGCACACACACACAGAGGGAGACACAGCGACTGACGGACAGAAGACGGGAGGCAGACACAGGAGCGAGGATGGCATCCGATCCGAGACAGACACAGTGGCACAGTCCCTGACCCACCTCAGAGAGAGGCCAGGCTGAAGAAGCAGCTTCCCCAAGGGAGGGGGCGTCAGCCTTGGGCCCCGGGCCCCAGCTGCACGCGGTGCCCTGGGGCTGGCAGAGCCCCCCCCCCCCCACCGTGGCGTCCCCAAGACGTCTTGGCAGCCGAGGTCTCAAAGGTCCCCTTCGGCTTGGCTTCCTAAGGCAAGACCCAGCCCCCGCCCAAAGGCCAGAGGGTGAGTGTGTGAGAGTGTGTGTGCGAGTGTGTCAGGGGGCAAGGGTGTGGGCGGGCCGACTGGGGTCCAGGGGCATACCCAGAATGGAGGGCCGAGGGTGTGGAGGCCGTGGGTTGGGAAGCCTGTGTGGTTCTCTTGCTGTTTCTCTCTCCCTCTTTCTCCATCTCCCTTACCTGTGGTTTCTGGCTCCTGACCTGTCTCGGCGGCGGGGTGGGTGTGTGGGTGTGTGTGTGGGTGTGTGTGTGGGGTGTGTGTGTGTGTGTGTGTGTGTGTGTGTGTGTGTGTGTGTGTGAGAGCCCGCGGGAGAGCACGCGCAGTCGCGTGCGAGGATGGCACTAGGGTTGCGGGTGGGGCTGGGGCGTGGGGCAGCCGCCCCCCCCCACCCCCCCAGGATTACCTGAGGCTTGCCTAGGGAGCCCCAGACGGAGACTGGAAGGTCATCTGGTTTTCTGGAAGCCGAAAGCGGAGGGGCTCTCGGGCCGCACGGAGGCAGCCCAGGTCTGTGGCGGGCGTCGGAGCCCGCCCCCCAGGCCCGGGTCACCCACCCGCGGAGGGGCTGGGGCCGGGGGGATCCAAGAGATGGGACGCCCGCTGCTGCCTGCGAGGGCCGCCGGCTGGAAGGCAGGCGACCGACGGCTGTGAGCGCGGTGGGGTGCGAGGGGCCAGGGTTGGGGCGGGGGCTTGCGGTGCAGGCCACGCCAGGGGTGGGGCTGGGGGAGGTGTGGGGCGGGAGAGGGGGCGGGGGCTAAAGGAGAGGGGAGGCAAAAAGCCTACAGCACCCGGTATTCCCAGGCGGTCTCCCATCCAAGTACTAACCAGGCCCGACCCTGCTTAGCTTCCGAGATCAGACGAGATCGGGCGCGTTCAGGGTGGTATGGCCGTAGACGGAGGCGGCTGCCTCCAAGCGCCCTAAGAGCCCCGCGCCGCGCCGCGCCTCCCTTTCGCTGTGACCTGCCTGCCGGGCGGGCCAGCCGGCCGCACCTCTCCAGGGGCCGCGCGCTGTACCTGAGCCGGACGACCCGCCACCGGACTCCGGCCGGCCAGGGCCGGCAGCCCGGCGGCCGGCCGACGCCGCCCCGCCCCCGCTCACCATCCCCGTGCGTGCGTGCGGGGGCGGGACGGGCGCGGAGGTCTCGGCGCTCTCCCACCCCGGGCCTCTGCAGGCCCGCCCCCGCTGGGCGGCGCCCCCACCCCCAGCCCGTTCGCTGCACAGGGCCAGGTGGCCCCGGAGGTCTCTGGCTTCCGGGCCCGCCGCTGCCCGCCGCCCGCGGGCCTCTGAGCCTCCTCTGGGCCTCCTGCGCAGCCCAGCTGGAGCCCTGAGCGCCCATCCTGCCCGGCACCTGCCCGGTGCCCAAACCCACGGGGAGCCAGCAGCGCGGCCGACAGGAGCGCGTCAGCCCCGCCCCTTCGCCCTATCCAGGCCCCACTTGCCCCCACGCCGCCCGCCAAGCACAGGACCGTCCTGAGAGAGCAGACGGCCGACAGGCAGGCACACGGACAGACACACAAGACACTCGCCTCACGCACCCACGCCAAGTGAGACAAGCCGGCTGGCGCAAGCTCGTCAGCCAGAGCCAGGGCCCCAGCAACCTGTGAGAGGCCGGGGCCAGAGGAAGGGACTGGAGGCCGGGTGTCAGGAGACACAGAGGCAGAGAGAGACTGAGGTTCAGAGACAGACTCGAAGACAGGGAGAGGGAGATGCAGCCGGACAGACAGACGGGAGCGCGCGCGCACGCAGACACACACACACACACACACACACACACACAGAGGGAGACACAGCGACTGACGGACAGAAAACGGGAGGCAGACACGGGAGAGAGGATGGCATCCGATCCGAGACAGACACAATGGCACAGTCCCTGACCCACCTGAGAGAGAGGCCAGGCGGAAGAAGCAGCTTCCCCAAGGGAGGGGGCATCAGCCTTGGGCCCCGGGCCCCAGCTGCACGCGGTGCCCTGGGGCTGGCAGAGCCCCGTGGGATCCCCAAGACGTCTTGGCAGCCGAGGTCTCAAAGGTCCCCTTCGGCTTGGCTTCCTAATAAGGCAAGACCCAGCCCCCGCCCAAAGGCCAGAGCGTGAGTGTGTGAGAGTGTGTGCGTGAGAGTGTCAGGGGGCAAGGGTGTGGGCGGGCCGACTGGGGTCGGGGGTGGGGGGGTGGGGGGGCGGGGAGGGGGGGGGAGGCCGGGGCGGGATACCCAGAATGGAGGGGGAAGGGTGTGGAGCTGGGGGGTTGCAGATCATGTGGGGTCCAAGCATACCGGACGGTCATCTTGTTTCTTGCAATCCGAATGCGGAGTGGCCCTCCGGCCTCTTGGAGGCAACCCAGGTCTGCGTTGGGAGTCGGGGCCCCGGTCATCCTCCCGCAGAGGGGCTATGGCCGTGGCGCTCCAAAAGTTGGCACGCTGCTACCCGCCATGCCCGCTGACTGGCTGGCCGGCTGGCCAAAGGCCCTGTTGGCTGGAAGATAGGCTACGGCTTGAGGGCGTTCGGGTCATATCTGGTTTTATTCCGATGGTGTGCCTCATCCTAATGTTACTTGGTTGATGATAGGAGACTCTCTGAGTGACACTATTTCCTTGCTTTTCAATGGATCCCTTTTGTTGCAGAACCTTTCCCTTGAAAGTGAAGGAACCTATGTCTGCACAGGCACTAATGCTCTTGCAAAGGCAAAAGCAATTCCGTCCTCCACTAGCTTGGTAAGCACCAAGTCCTTCTTGTCTTCAAGTGCTTCCTATAATACGTGCAAAGGAGGACCCGGTTTTGTGGATTCTGGAGTCAGGGAGTTAACAAGTGGACGTTACATGGTTTTAAGCATTGCTGTCACTGCCCACTTACAAACCGCCTCTAAATTTAACCCTCTGTCTTACCTGTTCTTCTCTCAGAAGGCTGTGACTGCCTTGCTGCTGCTTGTCTGCCTAAGAACCCACAATGAGGTGTTAACTTTCTGCCCAGAATCAAGATCCTTCATACTCTGCCTCTGTGTGCATGCTTGTGTGCCACGTTGCTTCAGTCCTGCCTGCCTGACTGTTGTGACCCCATGGGCTGTAGCCCGCCAGGCTCCTCTTACTGTAGGAGCCTCCAGGCAAGCATGCTGAAGTAGGTTGTCATGTCGTCCTCCAGGGGATCTTCCCAACCCAGGTATCAAACCCACATCTCCTTCATTCCCTGCATGGGCAGACAGGTTCTTTACTGCTAGCACCACCTGGGAAGCGCATTCTGGCTCTACATCTCCTTAATTTATAACTAAACTCTGTTCTAGGCAACGCAGTTTCCCGCACTCTGATCCAACACCACACACACGCACACACACACAGAGGGAGACACAGCGACTGACGGACAGAAGACGGGAGGCAGACACAGGAGCGAGGATGGCATCCGATCCGAGACAGACACAGTGGCACAGTCCCTGACCCACCTCAGAGAGAGGCCAGGCTGAAGAAGCAGCTTCCCCAAGGGAGGGGGCGTCAGCCTTGGGCCCCGGGCCCCAGCTGCACGCGGTGCCCTGGGGCTGGCAGAGCCCCCCCCCCCCCACCGTGGCGTCCCCAAGACGTCTTGGCAGCCGAGGTCTCAAAGGTCCCCTTCGGCTTGGCTTCCTAAGGCAAGACCCAGCCCCCGCCCAAAGGCCAGAGGGTGAGTGTGTGAGAGTGTGTGTGCGAGTGTGTCAGGGGGCAAGGGTGTGGGCGGGCCGACTGGGGTCCAGGGGCATACCCAGAATGGAGGGCCGAGGGTGTGGAGGCCGTGGGTTGGGAAGCCTGTGTGGTTCTCTTGCTGTTTCTCTCTCCCTCTTTCTCCATCTCCCTTACCTGTGGTTTCTGGCTCCTGACCTGTCTCGGCGGAGGGGTGGGTGTGTGGGTGTGTGTGTGGGGGGTGTGTGTGTGTGTGTGTGTGAGCCCGCGGGAGAGCACGCGCAGTCGCGTGCGAGGATGGCACTAGGGTTGCGGGTGGGGCTGGGGCGTGGGGCAGCCGCCCCCCCCCCCCCCCCCCAGGATTACCTGAGGCTTGCCTAGGGAGCCCCAGACGGAGACTGGAAGGTCATCTGGTTTTCTGGAAGCCGAAAGCGGAGGGGCTCTCGGGCCGCACGGAGGCAGCCCAGGTCTGTGGCGGGCGTCGGAGCCCGCCCCCCAGGCCCGGGTCACCCACCCGCGGAGGGGCTGGGGCCGGGGGGATCCAAGAGATGGGACGCCCGCTGCTGCCTGCGAGGGCCGCCGGCTGGAAGGCAGGCGACCGACGGCTGTGAGCGCGGTGGGGTGCGAGGGGCCAGGGTTGGGGCGGGGGCTTGCGGTGCAGGCCACGCCAGGGGTGGGGCTGGGGGAGGTGTGGGGCGGGAGAGGGGGCGGGGGCTAAAGGAGAGGGGAGGCAAAAAGCCTACAGCACCCGGTATTCCCAGGCGGTCTCCCATCCAAGTACTAACCAGGCCCGACCCTGCTTAGCTTCCGAGATCAGACGAGATCGGGCGCGTTCAGGGTGGTATGGCCGTAGACGGAGGCGGCTGCCTCCAAGCGCCCTAAGAGCCCCGCGCCGCGCCGCGCCTCCCTTTCGCTGTGACCTGCCTGCCGGGCGGGCCAGCCGGCCGCACCTCTCCAGGGGCCGCGCGCTGTACCTGAGCCGGACGACCCGCCACCGGACTCCGGCCGGCCAGGGCCGGCAGCCCGGCGGCCGGCCGACGCCGCCCCGCCCCCGCTCACCATCCCCGTGCGTGCGTGCGGGGGCGGGACGGGCGCGGAGGTCTCGGCGCTCTCCCACCCCGGGCCTCTGCAGGCCCGCCCCCGCTGGGCGGCGCCCCCACCCCCAGCCCGTTCGCTGCACAGGGCCAGGTGGCCCCGGAGGTCTCTGGCTTCCGGGCCCGCCGCTGCCCGCCGCCCGCGGGCCTCTGAGCCTCCTCTGGGCCTCCTGCGCAGCCCAGCTGGAGCCCTGAGCGCCCATCCTGCCCGGCACCTGCCCGGTGCCCAAACCCACGGGGAGCCAGCAGCGCGGCCGACAGGAGCGCGTCAGCCCCGCCCCTTCGCCCTATCCAGGCCCCACTTGCCCCCACGCCGCCCGCCAAGCACAGGACCGTCCTGAGAGAGCAGACGGCCGACAGGCAGGCACACGGACAGACACACAAGACACTCGCCTCACGCACCCACGCCAAGTGAGACAAGCCGGCTGGCGCAAGCTCGTCAGCCAGAGCCAGGGCCCCAGCAACCTGTGAGAGGCCGGGGCCAGACGAAGGGACTGGAGGCCGGGTGTCAGGAGACACAGAGGCAGAGAGAGACTGAGGTTCAGAGACAGACTCGAAGACAGGGAGAGGGAGATGCAGCCGGACAGACAGACGGGAGCGCGCGCGCACGCAGACACACACACACACACACACACACACACACAGAGGGAGACACAGCGACTGACGGACAGAAAACGGGAGGCAGACACGGGAGAGAGGATGGCATCCGATCCGAGACAGACACAATGGCACAGTCCCTGACCCACCTGAGAGAGAGGCCAGGCGGAAGAAGCAGCTTCCCCAAGGGAGGGGGCATCAGCCTTGGGCCCCGGGCCCCAGCTGCACGCGGTGCCCTGGGGCTGGCAGAGCCCCGTGGGATCCCCAAGACGTCTTGGCAGCCGAGGTCTCAAAGGTCCCCTTCGGCTTGGCTTCCTAATAAGGCAAGACCCAGCCCCCGCCCAAAGGCCAGAGCGTGAGTGTGTGAGAGTGTGTGCGTGAGAGTGTCAGGGGGCAAGGGTGTGGGCGGGCCGACTGGGGTCGGGGGTGGGGGGGTGGGGGGGCGGGGAGGGGGGGGGGAGGCCGGGGCGGGATACCCAGAATGGAAGGGGAAGGGTGTGGAGCTGGGGGGTTGCAGATCATGTGGGGTCCAAGCATACCGGACGGTCATCTTGTTTCTTGCAATCCGAATGCGGAGTGGCCCTCCGGCCTCTTGGAGGCAACCCAGGTCTGCGTTGGGAGTCGGGGCCCCGGTCATCCTCCCGCAGAGGGGCTATGGCCGTGGCGCTCCAAAAGTTGGCACGCTGCTACCCGCCATGCCCGCTGACTGGCTGGCCGGCTGGCCAAAGGCCCTGTTGGCTGGAAGATAGGCTACGGCTTGAGGGCGTTCGGGTCATATCTGGTTTTATTCCGATGGTGTGCCTCATCCTAATGTTACTTGGTTGATGATAGGAGACTCTCTGAGTGACACTATTTCCTTGCTTTTCAATGGATCCCTTTTGTTGCAGAACCTTTCCCTTGAAAGTGAAGGAACCTATGTCTGCACAGGCACTAATGCTCTTGCAAAGGCAAAAGCAATTCCGTCCTCCACTAGCTTGGTAAGCACCAAGTCCTTCTTGTCTTCAAGTGCTTCCTATAATACGTGCAAAGGAGGACCCGGTTTTGTGGATTCTGGAGTCAGGGAGTTAACAAGTGGACGTTACATGGTTTTAAGCATTGCTGTCACTGCCCACTTACAAACCGCCTCTAAATTTAACCCTCTGTCTTACCTGTTCTTCTCTCAGAAGGCTGTGACTGCCTTGCTGCTGCTTGTCTGCCTAAGAACCCACAATGAGATGTTAACTTTCTGCCCAGAATCAAGATCCTTCATACTCTGCCTCTGTGTGCATGCTTGTGTGCCACGTTGCTTCAGTCCTGCCTGCCTGACTGTTGTGACCCCATGGGCTGTAGCCCGCCAGGCTCCTCTTACTGTAGGAGCCTCCAGGCAAGCATGCTGAAGTAGGTTGTCATGTCGTCCTCCAGGGGATCTTCCCAACCCAGGTATCAAACCCACATCTCCTTCATTCCCTGCATGGGCAGACAGGTTCTTTACTGCTAGCACCACCTGGGAAGCGCATTCTGGCTCTACATCTCCTTAATTTATAACTAAACTCTGTTCTAGGCAACGCAGTTTCCCGCACTCTGATCCAACACCACACACACGCACACACACACAGAGGGAGACACAGCGACTGACGGACAGAAGACGGGAGGCAGACACAGGAGCGAGGATGGCATCCGATCCGAGACAGACACAGTGGCACAGTCCCTGACCCACCTCAGAGAGAGGCCAGGCTGAAGAAGCAGCTTCCCCAAGGGAGGGGGCGTCAGGCTTGGGCCCCGGGCCCCAGCTGCACGCGGTGCCCTGGGGCTGGCAGAGCCCCCCCCCCCCACCGTGGCGTCCCCAAGACGTCTTGGCAGCCGAGGTCTCAAAGGTCCCCTTCGGCTTGGCTTCCTAAGGCAAGACCCAGCCCCCGCCCAAAGGCCAGAGGGTGAGTGTGTGAGAGTGTGTGTGCGAGTGTGTCAGGGGGCAAGGGTGTGGGCGGGCCGACTGGGGTCCAGGGGGATACCCAGAATGGAGGGCCGAGGGTGTGGAGGCCGTGGGTTGGGAAGCCTGTGTGGTTCTCTTGCTGTTTCTCTCTCCCTCTTTCTCCATCTCCCTTACCTGTGGTTTCTGGCTCCTGACCTGTCTCGGCGGCGGGGTGGGTGTGTGGGTGTGTGTGTGGGTGTGTGTGTGTGGGGTGTGTGTGTGTGTGTGTGTGTGTGTGTGTGTGTGTGTGTGTGTGTGTGTGTGTGTGTGTGTGTGTGTGTGAGCCCGCGGGAGAGCACGCGCAGTCGCGTGCGAGGATGGCACTAGGGTTGCGGGTGGGGCTGGGGCGTGGGGCAGCCGCCCCCCCCCACCCCCCCAGGATTACCTGAGGCTTGCCTAGGGAGCCCCAGACGGAGACTGGAAGGTCATCTGGTTTTTTGGAAGCCGAAAGCGGAGGGGCTCTCGGGCCGCACGGAGGCAGCCCAGGTCTGTGGCGGGCGTCGGAGCCCGCCCCCCAGGCCCGGGTCACCCACCCGCGGAGGGGCTGGGGCCGGGGGGATCCAAGAGATGGGACGCCCGCTGCTGCCTGCGAGGGCCGCCGGCTGGAAGGCAGGCGACCGACGGCTGTGAGCGCGGTGGGGTGCGAGGGGCCAGGGTTGGGGCGGGGGCTTGCGGTGCAGGCCACGCCGGGGGTGGGGCTGGGGGAGGTGTGGGGCGGGAGAGGGGGCGGGGGCTAAAGGAGAGGGGAGGCAAAAAGCCTACAGCATCCGGTATTCCCAGGCGGTCTCCCATCCAAGTACTAACCAGGCCCGACCCTGCTTAGCTTCCGAGATCAGACGAGATCGGGCGCGTTCAGGGTGGTATGGCCGTAGACGGAGGCGGCTGCCTCCAAGCGCCCTAAGAGCCCCGCGCCGCGCCGCGCCTCCCTTTCGCTGTGACCTGCCTGCCGGGCGGGCCAGCCGGCCGCACCTCTCCAGGGGCCGCGCGCTGTACCTGAGCCGGACGACCCGCCACCGGACTCCGGCCGGCCAGGGCCGGCAGCCCGGCGGCCGGCCGACGCCGCCCCGCCCCCGCTCACCATCCCCGTGCGTGCGTGCGGGGGCGGGACGGGCGCGGAGGTCTCGGCGCTCTCCCACCCCGGGCCTCTGCAGGCCCGCCCCCGCTGGGCGGCGCCCCCACCCCCAGCCCGTTCGCTGCACAGGGCCAGGTGGCCCCGGAGGTCTCTGGCTTCCGGGCCCGCCGCTGCCCGCCGCCCGCGGGCCTCTGAGCCTCCTCTGGGCCTCCTGCGCAGCCCAGCTGGAGCCCTGAGCGCCCATCCTGCCCGGCACCTGCCCGGTGCCCAAACCCACGGGGAGCCAGCAGCGCGGCCGACAGGAGCGCGTCAGCCCCGCCCCTTCGCCCTATCCAGGCCCCACTTGCCCCCACGCCGCCCGCCAAGCACAGGACCGTCCTGAGAGAGCAGACGGCCGACAGGCAGGCACACGGACAGACACACAAGACACTCGCCTCACGCACCCACGCCAAGTGAGACAAGCCGGCTGGCGCAAGCTCGTCAGCCAGAGCCAGGGCCCCAGCAACCTGTGAGAGGCCGGGGCCAGAGGAAGGGACTGGAGGCCGGGTGTCAGGAGACACAGAGGCAGAGAGAGACTGAGGTTCAGAGACAGACTCGAAGACAGGGAGAGGGAGATGCAGCCGGACAGACAGACGGGAGCGCGCGCGCACGCAGACACACACACACACACACACACACACACACACACACACAGAGGGAGACACAGCGACTGACGGACAGAAAACGGGAGGCAGACACGGGAGAGAGGATGGCATCCGATCCGAGACAGACACAGTGGCACAGTCCCTGACCCACCTGAGAGAGAGGCCAGGCGGAAGAAGCAGCTTCCCCAAGGGAGGGGGCATCAGCCTTGGGCCCCGGGCCCCAGCTGCACGCGGTGCCCTGGGGCTGGCAGAGCCCCGTGGGATCCCCAAGACGTCTTGGCAGCCGAGGTCTCAAAGGTCCCCTTCGGCTTGGCTTCCTAATAAGGCAAGACCCAGCCCCCGCCCAAAGGCCAGAGCGTGAGTGTGTGAGAGTGTGTGCGTGAGAGTGTCAGGGGGCAAGGGTGTGGGCGGGCCGACTGGGGTCGGGGGTGGGGGGGTGGGGGGGCGGGGAGGGGGGGGGGAGGCCGGGGCGGGATACCCAGAATGGAGGGGGAAGGGTGTGGAGCTGGGGGGTTGCAGATCATGTGGGGTCCAAGCATACCGGACGGTCATCTTGTTTCTTGCAATCCGAATGCGGAGTGGCCCTCCGGCCTCTTGGAGGCAACCCAGGTCTGCGTTGGGAGTCGGGGCCCCGGTCATCCTCCCGCAGAGGGGCTATGGCCGTGGCGCTCCAAAAGTTGGCACGCTGCTACCCGCCATGCCCGCTGACTGGCTGGCCGGCTGGCCAAAGGCCCTGTTGGCTGGAAGATAGGCTACGGCTTGAGGGCGTTCGGGTCATATCTGGTTTTATTCCGATGGTGTGCCTCATCCTAATGTTACTTGGTTGATGATAGGAGACTCTCTGAGTGACACTATTTCCTTGCTTTTCAATGGATCCCTTTTGTTGCAGAACCTTTCCCTTGAAAGTGAAGGAACCTATGTCTGCACAGGCACTAATGCTCTTGCAAAGGCAAAAGCAATTCCGTCCTCCACTAGCTTGGTAAGCACCAAGTCCTTCTTGTCTTCAAGTGCTTCCTATAATACGTGCAAAGGAGGACCCGGTTTTGTGGATTCTGGAGTCAGGGAGTTAACAAGTGGACGTTACATGGTTTTAAGCATTGCTGTCACTGCCCACTTACAAACCGCCTCTAAATTTAACCCTCTGTCTTACCTGTTCTTCTCTCAGAAGGCTGTGACTGCCTTGCTGCTGCTTGTCTGCCTAAGAACCCACAATGAGGTGTTAACTTTCTGCCCAGAATCAAGATCCTTCATACTCTGCCTCTGTGTGCATGCTTGTGTGCCACGTTGCTTCAGTCCTGCCTGCCTGACTGTTGTGACCCCATGGGCTGTAGCCCGCCAGGCTCCTCTTACTGTAGGAGCCTCCAGGCAAGCATGCTGAAGTAGGTTGTCATGTCGTCCTCCAGGGGATCTTCCCAACCCAGGTATCAAACCCACATCTCCTTCATTCCCTGCATGGGCAGACAGGTTCTTTACTGCTAGCACCACCTGGGAAGCGCATTCTGGCTCTACATCTCCTTAATTTATAACTAAACTCTGTTCTAGGCAACGCAGTTTCCCGCACTCTGATCCAACACCACACACACGCACACACACACAGAGGGAGACACAGCGACTGACGGACAGAAGACGGGAGGCAGACACAGGAGCGAGGATGGCATCCGATCCGAGACAGACACAGTGGCACAGTCCCTGACCCACCTCAGAGAGAGGCCAGGCTGAAGAAGCAGCTTCCCCAAGGGAGGGGGCGTCAGCCTTGGGCCCCGGGCCCCAGCTGCACGCGGTGCCCTGGGGCTGGCAGAGCCCCCCCCCCCCCACCGTGGCGTCCCCAAGACGTCTTGGCAGCCGAGGTCTCAAAGGTCCCCTTCGGCTTGGCTTCCTAAGGCAAGACCCAGCCCCCGCCCAAAGGCCAGAGGGTGAGTGTGTGAGAGTGTGTGTGCGAGTGTGTCAGGGGGCAAGGGTGTGGGCGGGCCGACTGGGGTCCAGGGGCATACCCAGAATGGAGGGCCGAGGGTGTGGAGGCCGTGGGTTGGGAAGCCTGTGTGGTTCTCTTGCTGTTTCTCTCTCCCTCTTTCTCCATCTCCCTTACCTGTGGTTTCTGGCTCCTGACCTGTCTCGGCGGCGGGGTGGGTGTGTGGGTGTGTGTGTGGGGGGTGTGTGTGTGTGTGTGTGTGAGCCCGCGGGAGAGCACGCGCAGTCGCGTGCGAGGATGGCACTAGGGTTGCGGGTGGGGCTGGGGCGTGGGGCAGCCGCCCCCCCCCCCCCCCCCCAGGATTACCTGAGGCTTGCCTAGGGAGCCCCAGACGGAGACTGGAAGGTCATCTGGTTTTCTGGAAGCCGAAAGCGGAGGGGCTCTCGGGCCGCACGGAGGCAGCCCAGGTCTGTGGCGGGCGTCGGAGCCCGCCCCCCAGGCCCGGGTCACCCACCCGCGGAGGGGCTGGGGCCGGGGGGATCCAAGAGATGGGACGCCCGCTGCTGCCTGCGAGGGCCGCCGGCTGGAAGGCAGGCGACCGACGGCTGTGAGCGCGGTGGGGTGCGAGGGGCCAGGGTTGGGGCGGGGGCTTGCGGTGCAGGCCACGCCAGGGGTGGGGCTGGGGGAGGTGTGGGGCGGGAGAGGGGGCGGGGGCTAAAGGAGAGGGGAGGCAAAAAGCCTACAGCACCCGGTATTCCCAGGCGGTCTCCCATCCAAGTACTAACCAGGCCCGACCCTGCTTAGCTTCCGAGATCAGACGAGATCGGGCGCGTTCAGGGTGGTATGGCCGTAGACGGAGGCGGCTGCCTCCAAGCGCCCTAAGAGCCCCGCGCCGCGCCGCGCCTCCCTTTCGCTGTGACCTGCCTGCCGGGCGGGCCAGCCGGCCGCACCTCTCCAGGGGCCGCGCGCTGTACCTGAGCCGGACGACCCGCCACCGGACTCCGGCCGGCCAGGGCCGGCAGCCCGGCGGCCGGCCGACGCCGCCCCGCCCCCGCTCACCATCCCCGTGCGTGCGTGCGGGGGCGGGACGGGCGCGGAGGTCTCGGCGCTCTCCCACCCCGGGCCTCTGCAGGCCCGCCCCCGCTGGGCGGCGCCCCCACCCCCAGCCCGTTCGCTGCACAGGGCCAGGTGGCCCCGGAGGTCTCTGGCTTCCGGGCCCGCCGCTGCCCGCCGCCCGCGGGCCTCTGAGCCTCCTCTGGGCCTCCTGCGCAGCCCAGCTGGAGCCCTGAGCGCCCATCCTGCCCGGCACCTGCCCGGTGCCCAAACCCACGGGGAGCCAGCAGCGCGGCCGACAGGAGCGCGTCAGCCCCGCCCCTTCGCCCTATCCAGGCCCCACTTGCCCCCACGCCGCCCGCCAAGCACAGGACCGTCCTGAGAGAGCAGACGGCCGACAGGCAGGCACACGGACAGACACACAAGACACTCGCCTCACGCACCCACGCCAAGTGAGACAAGCCGGCTGGCGCAAGCTCGTCAGCCAGAGCCAGGGCCCCAGCAACCTGTGAGAGGCCGGGGCCAGAGGAAGGGACTGGAGGCCGGGTGTCAGGAGACACAGAGGCAGAGAGAGACTGAGGTTCAGAGACAGACTCGAAGACAGGGAGAGGGAGATGCAGCCGGACAGACAGACGGGAGCGCGCGCGCACGCAGACACACACACACACACACACACACACACACACAGAGGGAGACACAGCGACTGACGGACAGAAAACGGGAGGCAGACACGGGAGAGAGGATGGCATCCGATCCGAGACAGACACAATGGCACAGTCCCTGACCCACCTGAGAGAGAGGCCAGGCGGAAGAAGCAGCTTCCCCAAGGGAGGGGGCATCAGCCTTGGGCCCCGGGCCCCAGCTGCACGCGGTGCCCTGGGGCTGGCAGAGCCCCGTGGGATCCCCAAGACGTCTTGGCAGCCGAGGTCTCAAAGGTCCCCTTCGGCTTGGCTTCCTAATAAGGCAAGACCCAGCCCCCGCCCAAAGGCCAGAGCGTGAGTGTGTGAGAGTGTGTGCGTGAGAGTGTCAGGGGGCAAGGGTGTGGGCGGGCCGACTGGGGTCGGGGGTGGGGGGGTGGGGGGGCGGGGAGGGGGGGGGGAGGCCGGGGCGGGATACCCAGAATGGAAGGGGAAGGGT